>NC_056750.1:485135481-485227981 GCF_019279795.1 Protopterus annectens | reverse complement strand
TGGATTAATTGCTGTTTTATACATACCCTGAAGGAATGTTGCTAGTCACTGCACTTTGCTTTCGTAAATCTATGGCTCTGAGCTTCATTTGTTGTTATAGAGCTAGCATAAGCTCGGTAAACAGTACAAAATTTGCTCTTCTGCAACAAAAAAAAAACTTTGATGACCCACATGTAGTATCTAAATAGACTGCTGCATTTGCTATACAGCTGCCATGTTAACTCAAATTCTATATCAAAGGCTTGTTCAATTTCTTTAAAAATATAAGCCCCTTCCTGCAGACTTAGTATTATACAAGGGGGAAAATTCTTCTTAGCACCTTTCAGAAGATGCAAACTTCTTTGAAAAATGAGACCCCTAGAACTTCCTAAAGAAAAAAAAATGGGAGAGAGTTGACAGGGCTAAAATGTATGTTTGTCCATGTGTTACTCAGGAATGCCAAACCATCTAGCATATACTGGGGAATTGGCAGGCTTTTTTGCTGTAAGGAATATCTGCCCATCTTTCTGAAACTTTTTTTTTTATTCTTCTGCATCCTTGCAAGGAAACAAAGAATATAGCGTCTGTTCTTGTCTGCTGTTCTACTTCAAAGAGAAGCAACTTCTTAAGTCAAAGGACCTCCCAAAATAAAATGAAGTTTAAAAAATTACATTTGCCTAACCCAGACATGACCTGTGTGCATTGTGAATTTCAGTCAATGCAAAACATGCCTAATATGTAGAAATTATTGATTATGAAAATACAGTTTTAAATGATGTACCGCTCCTTGCAATGAATGCGCTGCTTGTGTTATAATTCATCAAACAGAAGCTGCAATCCCCATGAGAAAACACACATTATGGTAATTGCAGGCATTGGGGTCCTTTGCCCAGATGAGATAGCTTTCTTTGTTAGGCATTTCTTATCAAGCATTTTAATTTAAAAAAGTGGCTTCATCAGAAATAATAATACAGTCATTAGGACTGAGTTATGTGATATAAAAGATGGTACTTTATAAATAAGGAAGGGTTTTTAAAGACAGGTTTTGTGTTAAAAGGTACGCTTTTCTCTTTACTTTTACAAAGAATAAAGGGTGTACTCTCAATATCAAAGAAAATGTGCATATGAAACAAGAAAAGGTAAAGCATAGGACTCATACAACTAAGATCAGTTCTTGGAAAAATGACTAGGATAAAAAGCAATTTTCCACAGGCTTTCAAGATAATATGAAAGTGGGACTAAAATGTTTACCATAAGGGCTTGACATGGATATACTGCCTGCCAAAACACTCTCTTCACATAACCTGTTGAAACACTATGCCATCAATCAAGTAAGAAATCTCCTAGCATTTCTAGTGAATTTGCATTTTTGTCATTGATACTAAATTTGTAATATATAAAATGCAAATAGAAATACATCTAACAAGATTAAAAGAGATGGAATGCCTTAAATCTTCTTCCTTTCCTATATAACCGCAGGGGCGGGTTTCCAGTTAGTAAGCACTGTTGCATTTTGAAATATGGTAAAATCAGACATATGTCACAGCACTGGGGTGTTGATTTCCATTAGTATTAATTCGTGTGTCTTCAATGTCACCACCAGCACCCTTTTCCTGCTAAACTGCAAGAGACTTTTTTTTTTTTTTTATTGATTGCTCTCTTGCCTGTCAAAAGCATCCCTGGCTGATCATATGTTACCCTCAGACAACTTGTGCATTTCAGATAATAAGTTGGTGCTATGAGGAAGAAATGAATTGGATGTGCAGTCAGTAACTGTCCAAGTGAATCATGTTACTGTGTGTCAGCGGAGTAGGCCCTGACGATCATTTTACCTGTGTCTCAGGAAGCAGGAAATCGACCACAAGCTGCCCTGTATTTTATGGCTGCTAAGTGTGTATGGAGTGATCATACAGATGGATGAGGTAGGGGGTCAAGTTCCATTAAAGCATAATGCAAGGCATCTGTTCATTTTTTCTGACAGGAGGGTTGACCTATGATGTCAGACATTCCCTATGTTAAAATGAAAGGACATGCAAATCCCGTTACTATAATTCACACCTGGATGCATACGGTTCTCCTTTCATTGCATCTTAAAATCCCTTGAGGGAAAAAAAAACATCAACCTCTTTTGTACCCAGCTGATGTGATTGGATTTCTTATAGAATAGTTGGACTAAATGTCAAGGCCTCATAGCATGCTGCCATACATGTATGAATTATACACTAGACAGACACCTAAGCAAACCTGCGGCTGGATACTCAGAGTGCATCTGTTGTAACAAGTGCAAACACATTTCGAAGTATTTAACTGTTTCTCTAAAATAATGTTTGTTCATGCTGGCTGCTTTAATTCTCTGAAATCTCTTTACAGATTTTCTTCATTCTTGCTTATGTGAAGTACTATCTTAAGAAATACATTTACCAGCCAAGGTTCATAGGAGATGCTGAGAATTATTGCAGTAAAACCCTTATGGTCTCCATATTCATTCTCACAGGTTATATAAGCTACCTTTACTGAAGCCTCAAGGGTTCAAGTACACTGCTGGGCTTGTCTGTTCAGAGTCCAACAGCATCGGGAAAGAGAGAGTAAAACCTGCAAGGTACTGCATAGCCTAGGGCATCCCAGTGCATTCTAATGTCAACTGAGATATGCATCAAAGTTTACAGTAAATTAAGATGTTGACCGCTTTGTTAATAACACGTTTGTTTCTCCTTTGCTCTTCCCCAAATTCTTATTGGCCATCAAGCCTTCATCCTGTCCACCCAATAAGGCTATTCATTCACCCATGAGGCAAAATCCTTATAACGTGTTTATTTCACAAGGGCAGAGAGTCAGGAGATGGGAATATTGCAAGTACCTATTTGAGAAATTGGTGGGGGGGTTTTGTTTAAGACATTCCACTTTCCCCAGGGCACACACCCATGCCATCCTATGGGAGGACATGCCTGCTTCAATGGAAAACACTCCAGTAATCTCCATTCTCCAGAGAGAGTTCAGCAGGCTCTGTCTTATCATTTCTATACATCCCCCCAGGGCAGCTTATACAGTGTCAGAGTGGGGTCTATATTAATTCATCAAAGGTTCAATTCAACAAACCTTTCTTCATCGAACCCTAACCATCAAAGTTCATTTCAGTGAATGTTCTTATCGAAAAAATTAAATAGGGAAACTAAGCACTTGACCAAAACAAAACCTGAACAAACATCACAATATGTGAAATGCTTCAAAGTGGGAGGCTTTGTCCCCACACACCCCACCTAACTATATATACCAACTCCAAGATCGCATTACAATAGGGAAAAGGTCAAATTTGTGCTGCTGGCCAACTGATTTGTTTCCCTAAGTAAATTTTTCATATATATATGAATGTTCACTGAAATTAATGTTTGATGGTTAGGGTTCGATGTAGCAAATTTCACTGAATTGAACCTTTGATGAATTAATATAGACCCATCAGAGTGCTCATCAAATTAGAGAACATCAGGTCCATATTGAGGGTTTAGCCCTTTACCCCACATAGCTGACACAGGTAATGGGATACGTTACTGCAGTTTATCATACTTCGTTATGGAGTATGTTGCTTCGAATGCTTCTGTATACAAAGTACACATTTGCAGGACTTGTTCATAATAATGTAAGGCTGTCTGTCCTAACTGTTCCCAGCTGCCCATTTGAACTAGACTCATCAAGGAGTATGCCCCTAGGACAAATATTTATAGATGTTGTGATCCAACCAGACAAATATTGTTGAAATACCACAAACCAACACTGAAGAAATATAAAAGCAAACCAAATATTGTTGAAATGCTTGAATGCTATTGTTTCCAAATTAATGGTTAGGTAGTATTTATGAATGGTAGCTGCAAGAGCAAATATACAGAATGTGTTTGCGTATTTAATATAATCAGTGAGTGGCTTTGTTTACTTCCTCCCAAGATGTGTTGTTTAGTGACTCAGTAGTGTCTGTTGAAACATGGGACAGTGTTCTTCACACTGAAAAAGGTATTATATACCACATGTAAAATATCCATATTTTGTGAAGTGTAGATAGATCATAATTGCTATGGAAACAGATGTTTTTTTATGATAGGATTTAAAAAAATCTGAATTTATTATTAATTATGTATAGTGACTATGCTATTGTTACTGAAACTGTTCACATATTTCTAACACTGACTGCCCATGCATAGGAAGGCTTAATTCACATAAGGCAACTCCTACAACTAGAACAGTCCTCCATGCTTGTACTAATGTATGTTATATAGTTGTACAGCCTGGGCAGATTAACTTTAGACAAGTGATACTAGGCATTGTTAAGAGCACTGTCAGCCATTTCTTCGGTATGTTTACCAGTATGGTTTCATAATACAAAGAAATATAAAAATAGAAGAAAAGACATATTAATTTGGGGAACACAAATCTGACGCTTCCATTAAGCATGAAACGAGGTCACCCAACAGTGACATATTTGAGAATCCCCACAATCTTTCCTTGCGCATGCCTTAATGGCATGCAACTACAAATAATTTGGTCAGAAGTGGTGTCTTCACCTCAAATACCAGGAGCCTTCGCCTCATGGATACAATAAACTAGCTATAAAAAAGTGACAGTCACCTAATAATATGATTTGCATTGCATACTTTAGCAGTCCAGTAAACACAATTAAAATGATTTGTAACACATGGCATTCTCAAAGTTTATTCTCTTGGCAATGCAAGTGTGTACAGGTACGTGTGTTTGTGTGTGTACATGCTTCAATTAAAATAGTCTTGTATGTGCCGAATAATATAGAGGAGCCTGATCGGGTCTCCGATCATAGCCAGATTATTATGTGTTCTCAACATGGATGCCAAGAAATTCACATTGAGTACAAAGCTCTTGGCAGCTGTCTCGAGAACACATAATATAGGGTTACAATAAGAGACCCACTCATAATTCTTTGTAGTCCATGGAACGTTTTCTGCTCCCAGTAGTACCAGTTTAAGAAAAAAAATGTACAAAGTGTTTTACTGACTTTGAAAGCTAGTAAAGAACTTAAGTGCTGTCAGACGGTCAACAACCATACACTTTACCTTGTTTACTTAACAGTTCGGGGGGATGGCACATCACAATTACAGGCAGTTTTTAAATATTCCCTAAACCATTTAAATGTTAACATAGCAACAGTTTTTTGCAAGAATATACAATTTATGTACAATAAGATTCACAAACCCCCTAATTGTGGCATTTTGACTGACTGTAATCTTTAGTGATTTACCAAAAACAAATATGAGGAACAGTTGATAGGTGTAGACAGCAAATAGAAATGAAGCTGTCTTAACTTCTTCCTATGTTCTTTGTCAGTTGCTGCAGTCATTTGATAGTCTGTAGCACTTGGGGGGGGGTGGTAACAGCATTTTGAGTCAGTCTCATGCTAGAGAAGCACTAAACAAAATTATCTTTTTCCCAATATTAGAGTAATCACTCACTCCATGAAGTACATATCAATAACACAATTTCATTATAGGTTCATAGATTACTACTAAGCTAATTGCCCTTGTAGGCCATTTTAAGACTAGCTAATTACCCCATGTGAGAATCAAACCCTGCACCTTGTGTCTGCAAGGTAAACACCTTAACCATTCTGCCATCCTCCTTGTACTGTCACTCTTTTCTTATTTGTAAAAACAAGAAGAGAAAATGGTCGCCATCACTTCCACAATGCTGATTTTGCCAAAGCTGTTACCGAGCAGTCCACATAGAGGGACCCCAACATTTTCATAGAATCTGTTCTTGTTTTAACTTAGTATCATATACCTAACAACATCAGGCTGGACAAATGATCCTTTTATAGTCCATTTGTCTAATACTGACAAAAGTGTATTGTATGGTATGGTAAGATGCAGTGAATTCAGTTCTTAAACTATAAGCAATGTGTTTCTGAAAAGTGGTGTGTGTGTGTGTGTGTGTGTGTGTGTGTGTGTGTGTGTGTGTGTGTGTGTGTGTGTGTGTGTGTGTGTGTGTGTGTGTGTGTGTGTGTGTGTGTGTGTGTCTGTGTGTGGCAGTGTGTGTGTGTGTGTGTGTGGCAGTGTGTATATGTGAGTGAGTGTGCATGTGTGTGCACATCTATGATCTTTGCTGCTTCATGTTTCTCTAAATCCCTAAAGGAACTCCTGTTTATTAGTTAAACAAGCTTATTTAGTTTGTTCCAATCACTGATGTTATACCTGCTTGTCTATTACATTTTATTCAGTGAGTGTCTGTTTGCTCTGAGGCAGGCATTTGAAATATATACATACGATGTGCAGTATTTGAGGATAAATACATTGTGTTTTTACTAGGCTCATGACCAAGAGTTTTAAATCGCTGCAGTATCAGTGCTTTGTTTTCTCAACAAAGTGCGTACTGTTTACAATTCAGGTCAGTCTTATTTATAGTTTACTGACATCTGCAGCAGGGTGGGAGTATATATACTTCCTCTGAGCATTACCGTGGACACTGGTTGTTTTTTATATGATGTATGCTTGCTAAACAGTATGTCTATTAGCTGTCATGTTGTTTTCTTTAATCTAGTTTGGTAATGCTGCATTTTATATTGTTCATAACTTAAGCCCCAAGCTGTCTTATTTAACACCCTTCTTTGTTACATGTATATGCACAGTTTCACGTGCCTTGAAGTTGGAAGTGCATAATTACTCCATTTTTGGTTCACCCACATGCCCCTGCACAAGAACTGCCTGTTTATGCTCATGACCTCCCTATACATGAAAAAAGAAAAAGCACCAAAACGTAGCCAAGTAAATGAAAAAATCAAACTGTAAGCAAGAGGACCAGCACAACAGTAATAGCGTAGTCAGTAGTTTATTTCAAATAGACTTCATCAGAATACAAAAACCACACAGCTCAACCCACTTAAATACCCACTACAATTAATAAACTAATTGGTCAATTAAGACACAGTCAATCAAACATTTACTACAATTTAAAAAAAGTATGTAATAAAAACAAGGTATTCATACAATGTTAAAAAACCCAAAGGAAAATAATTCCTTATTAATATGTAATGTTCTGTATTTTAAAAAGCATTTGATGTTAATGTAGTCATTCAGACCAGGGGGTTTGTCAGCATTAAGTTTAATTTGCCATAGAGTTTCACGCTGTTCAACAAAATTCTTAAAGTCCCCTCCTCTAAGGTCTGAATGAACTACCTCTAAGACAGAAAATAAAAATTTTTTGTATGTCCTACATACTCTTGAATGTTTATAGAGAGCATTATTTTCATCTTTGGTTTCTTAGAAAACAAACCGACACATTCATCCACTGTTAGTTCTGTTAAAACTGGGATGCATTGTTGCCACAGTTGCAACACGTGTCGTTTTATTTCAGAGGGTCCTTACATTAAGATAGAGAATTTTGATTATATTTTTAAGGTTCCTGGATATGTTGACTGTAAGACTAAGGGGGTGATTTACATCGGGCAATGCTTGGGTTGTCCTGCCTTCTACATCGGCATGACCACCCGTAGTTTAAACATAAGAATTAGAGAACACATTTATAGCATTAAAACCAAAGATGAAAACAATGCTCTCTATAAACATTCAAGAGTATGTAGGACATACAAAAAATTTTTATTTTCTGTCTTAGAGGTAGTTCATTCAGACCTTAGAGGAGGGGACTTTAAGAATTTTGTTGAACAGCGTGAAACTCTATGGCAAATTAAACTTAATGCTGACAAACCCCCTGGTCTGAATGACTACATTAACATCAAATGCTTTTAAAATACAGAACATTACATATTAATAAGGAATTATTTTCCTTTGGGTTTTTTAACATTGTATGAATACCTTGTTTTTATTACATACTTTTTTTAAATTGTAGTAAATGTTTGATTGACTGTGTCTTAATTGACCAATTAGTTTATTAATTGTAGTGGGTATTTAAGTGGGTTGAGCTGTGTGGTTTTTGTATTCTGATGAAGTCTATTTGACGAAAGCGGAAATAAACTACTGACTACGCTATTACTGTTGTGCTGGTCCTCTTGCTTACAGTTTGATTTTTTCATTTACTTGGCTACGTTTTGGTGCTTTTTCTTTTTTCCTGGTTAACGTGCATCATGACTGAGGCGGGAGAGGACGAGCTTTTAAATCTCACGGTGCACTCTACACCAACTTCGGCAGCTACTTCGTTGAGTGAACTGCTAACCGTTACCTTATTGGACATTCAAAGTACTTTGAAAATCCTGGTTTCAAGGACTGAGCGTCACGATCGCAGTGACACACCAAAACACAGTGCCCGAGGGACATCTAGTCCGGATTCGTCTTTTATCGAACTAGACATGGTTGTGGAGGCTGGAGAGAGACGTGAGAAGGATCATGGTCGACAAGTGGCGTCCGACTCACGACACAAGCCTGCCACTAACACCAGGGGATTTAAATCCATACAAAGTTTTCTGGACGGGGTGCCAAATCCGTTTCAACATTCAGGTAAAGATACTCAAAGCTTTAATTTAGTTGAAGCAAATACCAAATGTGAATTTCTTTTAAGACTATTGAAAAGACACCGTTCTCTGGATTTAGAGAACAGTTATTTCAAACACTGTGTTGATCTTGGTGTGGTCCCAAAGGGACTAAGATTCTTTAAATGTCCCAACGGTGTTACGGCTACTTCTCCTTTTTTTAAAACACTGGTTGGTTTTTTCAACACCGCAGGAATAAATTTCCTGAATTTATTAATTAACAACAACATTGAGAAAATGACTGTTTTAAAAGATGAAATAGTTCAAGTTGAAAGTGAACTAAAGGAACTGGTGGGCCCCCAAAAGTTGAACGACTTTATTTCTTCGTTACAAGACGAACTAGAGCAGCACACGGTTGATGTAACGAGTCGTAAACAGTCTAAGTTAACTCGTGACATCACCGCTTACGAGAACAATGCTGCCTATAATAATTTTGCTATTAGGAATCGTTTTTCTGAACGCAGCGGTGATTTTAACCGCCACAAGAACTTTTATCCAACGGACACTGGCACCCGCTCTGGGATTCAACGTGAAGCCAGAGACAAGTTGTTGACTGGGACTGACGGGACAGGGGGTACTAAGACGAAACAAAGCGAGGGTACATTTATGAACATTGTGCCCGACCCAGATTCAAATATTGAGCCAGCAAGTAACACTACAGATAAAGGGGACAATTTTGCTGACAAACGGGTTACTGAATCAGTCAATAATGATAAAGAGACTGTTGTTCAGGGAACTATCGTTGACGGATCAGTTCGTCCTAGAGTCAAACTTGCTAACAATATTGGGGGGAATATTACAAGTGGTTCTAGTTCCACCATTCCTTTTTTAAACAAGAAAGGGAATCAATCCAACAAGAACACTGTGTTTACTCGCAGTCGGACATTTTTAGGTTCGAATTCTTCGGGGGACGAGACGTAACCAAGTTTATTGATCAGTTTAAAATTGTTAATTTGACTGACAAGTGTTTTTCTGAGTATGAGATTAATGTACTTAAACGTGGTTTAAATTTTATTCCTACATTCAAGGCTGACGTGTCAAACACCATAGTTGACATTAAGAAGTTTTGCAGGAAACTCAACACAAGTTACATTTTAGATTTTTTACTTGAGTGTAATTTGATTAGCAAGTCTTTGCTTAAACCCTCTGCATTTACTCCAAATTTGCACCATACTATTAAAACATTTGAGGAACAAGTTATAGCTGATGTCACTAGTGTTTTGAAAAACAAGAGGTTTACCCCTGATAATTTAAGCAGGGAAGAGAGACAGGCATTGCACAGTCTTAAACAACTGAACTCAGATTTTAGATTCATGAAGAGCGACAAGGGGGGAAACTTAGTCATAATGAGCCAAGAGGCTTACCAATTGAAAATGCTAAGGATTATTGAGAATGAAGATGAATATGAAAAAATTGGTTTTTATGACTTTCAAAAAAGAGTTTGATTCATACACTCTGAACTATATGGACTGTTAATGACAGGTGAAATCACCCGTGAACTTTATGAGTTTTGTGTTGTATCTGAACCACGGACTGGTGTTATTTTTGGGATACCCAAAACTCATAAAAGTCTCACAGATCCTCCGCTCAGACCTATAGTTTCCAGTCCTCACTCTGTTACTGAGGGTATTTCCCTAGTTGTTGATGCTATTCTTAGCCCACTTCTTGGCAAAGAATTATCCTTTGTTAAGGATTCTTGGCATTTTCTTGAGAAGTTTGGTTGTTATATTCTTGAACAGGGTTTTGATTTCTCGAAAGACATCATTTTTACAGTTGATGTAATTGCGTTGTACACATGTATTCCCCATTGGGAGGGTATTGATGCTGTGTGTGATTTTTTGGCTAGTAAAGGTGGGGTTTTTACTAACAGTTTTATTTCTACCATTCGGCTGTTTTTGGAACTGATTTTAGAAAACAATGTTTTTCTTTTCGACAAATCATACTACAGGCAGAGAAAGGGGGTGGCTATGGGGTCTTCTGCGGCCCCGGCCTTTGCCAACCTGGTCATGGCCAGGTGGGAACAAGAAGTAATACCCAAGTTGAAACAGAAATTTAACATCAAATTTTTCTGTAGATACATTGATGATTTGTTTTTCGTGATTGATGGAAATTCCTCTACAGTAAAAATGTTGTTTGAGGAAATCAATGATTCTTCTGAGTATTTAAAGTTCACCATGGGTGTTGAAGGCACCAAGGTGAATTTTTTAGACATTTTGTTGTATTGGGATGTAGAGGATGGTCGGATACACAGTAGGATCTTTCGAAAAGAGACTTACACCAATGGCTATTTACACCATGCCAGCAATCATCCTAGACATGTAGTTAAGAATGTTCCTCGTGGACAGTTCATAAGGGCAAGTAGGATGACCTCTAAGGACAGTGATTTACTTGATGAATTTAACATTATTTTTCATCTGTTTCTTGAGAGGGGGTATGAATTTAAACAGTTACATGTCACTATGGACGAAATTTTACAGAAACGGGGAAACACGTTTAGACCTATTATGGATTTTCCGACCTGGACAGTGGCAGGGGGTGAGAAGAAGGGCAAAGTGAAGGAATTTGAAACACGTCTAATATGCTCTTTGGAGACTAGTTCTGACAGTTCTTCCATTAGACAAGCCATAGTCAACAATTGGAGAATTATTGAAGGCAATGAGGAGATGAGGAAGATGTTTGATGGTGGGCCCTCTTTTGTATTTAGGAACCATAGCAATTTGAAAGGGATCTTAGAAAACAAACCGACACATTCATCCACTGTTAGTTCTGTTAAAACTGGGATGCATTGTTGCCACAGTTGCAACACGTGTCGTTTTATTTCAGAGGGTCCTTACATTAAGATAGAGAATTTTGATTATATTTTTAAGGTTCCTGGATATGTTGACTGTAAGACTAAGGGGGTGATTTACATCGGGCAATGCTTGGGTTGTCCTGCCTTCTACATCGGCATGACCACCCGTAGTTTAAACATAAGAATTAGAGAACACATTTATAGCATTAAAACCAAAGATGAAAATAATGCTCTCTATAAACATTCAAGAGTATGTAGGACATACAAAAAATTTTTATTTTCTGTCTTAGAGGTAGTTCATTCAGACCTTAGAGGAGGGGACTTTAAGAATTTTGTTGAACAGCGTGAAACTCTATGGCAAATTAAACTTAATGCTGACAAACCCCCTGGTCTGAATGACTACATTAACATCAAATGCTTTTTAAAATACAGAACATTACATATTAATAAGGAATTATTTTCCTTTGGGTTTTTTAACATTGTATGAATACCTTGTTTTTATTACATACTTTTTTTAAATTGTAGTAAATGTTTGATTGACTGTGTCTTAATTGACCAATTAGTTTATTAATTGTAGTGGGTATTTAAGTGGGTTGAGCTGTGTGGTTTTTGTATTCTGATGAAGTCTATTTGACGAAAGCGGAAATAAACTACTGACTACGCTATTACTGTTGTGCTGGTCCTCTTGCTTACAGTTTGATTTTTTCATTTACCTCCCTATACATGCCTAGAGCTGCACATTAAGGTGCCAGTCACCATCACAGTTCAAGGAAACAGGCTTCCTTCAAGTCTTTATAAAGGCTGTTCTCAAATGATTCCATCAAGGGCAACATTCAGTAGATGCAACTTTCTGATAGCATGTTTTTTATGTGAATTCATGTCCATCTACTAAAGCCTTCTAACTCCTTTCCCATTTACAGAGCCTACACTATCTAATTTTCCATGACAGGTGTTGTTACATTGGAACTGAGAGATCACCTCGCCAGAAAGAAAACAAGCTCCCTTATTAGCCTACATTTTTGAGCACTTCGGGTTTTTTGCCATTCTTTTTGTCACATTTGTATTATTTTCATCACAACTATGATAAAACTGTACTGATAAACTGATGACTTGCAAATCTTCACAGACGAAGGGTTTAGAGTGCATGTACCATGGCATGTGCTGAGCTTTTTTTTCTGTTTGCTTGTCATTTGCTACAGGTGCTTAGTTGAGTGTTAGTGCATGAGAAATTGTGCCACTGCCACCACTATGTGATCTGAAGCCAATCAGTTCTCTTCTAGCATGGATGTCATATCTGACAGTGCCTCATATATGGGGAATAAAGCTATGATACTCAGTATAGCCTTTTGGCTAGTGGTGCATGTCCATTGTGTATTATAACATGATGCTATTTTTAGCTGCAGGTAAGGCAATATTTTTATTGTGGTATTTTTGAAAAAAATCAGATTTATGGGAGAAAAGTTTGCATTAGTTTAAAACATTTGTATTTTTTTCATTGTACAGTAATTTGGATCACAGCCACAACAGTATTCTATATTTAATGAGGGGTGTGTGTGTGTGTGTGTGTGTGTGTGTGTGTGTGTGTGTGTGTGTGGGTAAATATATGTGTCAAAAGTAATAGGATATACAGTAAGAGACAACAAAAAGGAATTAGTTCTACTTACACAGCGCAAACTCAGCAATGCTGTAAAGTGGATTCAGTAGCCAAAACTTTTTCCAAAAATAAATTATATAGATAAAAGTTTCTTGTAATGTTGAATTAAGTAGCTGATTAAACTAAGATGATGTTTGATTGAAGTCCAGTTTTAAATCATTGCTATTCTTTTGACATTCTCTTAGTCGTTTCAGCATATGTTGGTATGTACACTGATACCTAGGATTATTACAGTGTCATACCTTGGATTATTACAATGTCATATCTAGAATTATTACAGTGTCATACCTAGGATTATTACAGTGTCATACCTAGGATTATTACAGTGTCATATCTAGGATTATTACAGTGTGATACCTAGGATTATTACAGTGTCATACCTTGGATTATTATAGTGTCATACCTAGGATTATTACAATGTCATATCTAGGATTATTACAGTGTCATACCTAGGATTATTACAGTGTCATGCCTAGGATTATTACAATGTCATACCTAGGAATATTACAGTGTCATATCTAGGATTATTACAGTGTCATACCTAGGATTATTACAGTGTCATACCTAGGATTATTACAGTGTGATACCTAGGATTATTACAATGTCATTTGATTTTAACCAAAATTTCAGTTTATATGTAATAGCATGTGTTTTAATTCTCACTGACCAGGGGTTTGCATTGTAATATATGTTTGTGGTGTTTTGCTGAATAAAAGTATTTCGGAAAAAAGAACAAAGCCTTTTCACACCTGTGGTGTTGAACTTTCTAAAAATAATGTTTGTGGATCAGGACGAAGCACGTTGTCCTTGAAATTTCCTTTTGCATTTCTACCGACATACCCACATACCGTCTGATGAGTAGCAGTCACCGTAGCTGCCAGATTTACATTCTTCTGCAAGAAGCTCTACAGTTTATGGAAGTGTATGCCAAACTCTTCAGCTGGTTGTATTTGTACTTCAGCTGACAGCCATTTTTGTCATTGTCTCACTGTAGGACAAAATACTTCTCAGTCTTTCATAGCTTTTCACTTCTGCAGCAGGAGACCTGTTAGTGCCTATAGATATCTGTTTCTTCACTGAGGTATAGAAAGCATACAATTCTTTATCTCACATGAACCTGCATGCTGTAAATAATATAAAAATGTGTTTTAGTATCTTGTTACTTGCTCCAATTCACAAGTTACGTACTGTTTTAAGATATTATATTGCACTTAGAATACATGTAGGAAACAATTTTATGTATGTATCTGTTTATCTCAGCCTGCAAATGATCTGCTGGGATTAGTGCACTATCCCAACAATGAAAATAAAAAAAACTAAATACAATTAATCTATTTAATGCTTAAACACTTAATACACTGTGCCGTGTAGACACAGCATCAGATTTAAGACATGGAGTTACCCCAAAAGAATTACATATTTTAAACGTATTTCCCCTTAATCAAGATGTTTCAAAATTCATGTGTTTTTATTTCACAAATAAAGAGCAAAAGACCCTAAATGCAGTCTGTGCCCAAATTAATTTTACCAGTGTGAAACCATGTTGATCTGCCCTGTTGGTTCACTTACAGCTTACTGTCTGTGCATTGAAGATATAATAATGTGTTTGTCAGTGACACCCTTGACATTTTGGTAAAATTGTGAAGTCCTTCATAGCATGTATATAAATGGGTAAGTGTGCAGGTTTGTGTGTGTGTGTGTGTCACAGAGAGAGAGAAGGAGACAAACAGAAAGAAAAAGAGCATGGCACACTGTTTTAAATAAAAAGCTCATCTTTTTAAGATATTTCCAACTGCTATAAAATCTTTCCTTTGTTTTCTATTAATAAGTAAATTTATAAATTGCTATAAAATAAAGCTATCGCATAATGGTTACGGTGCTGACCTTACAAACACTAAATGCAGTGTTTGATTCTGACATTAGGTAATAGGTTAATGTTTAAAATGGCCATCAAGGGCAGTTAGCCCAGTACTAATCTGTTACCCTATATCTATGAACCATTGAACATGAGCATACTTAAGTTGCGAGAAACAATATTCTTAACCTATAGCGTGTATTCAAGTAAAGTATTTTAAAAAGTTTATATCTGTTATAAAAAGTTTACACAAAAAAGATGATCATTTTAACTTCATTTCATTCATGTGGCAGTAAGACACTGCTACAAAGAAGTCTTAAATATCACATATCCTTTGTTAAAAGGGTGTTTCTTAGACTAAGGTGAAAAATGAAAAGAAGACAGATGGCTTGTTCCTACCCTTTATAGTCAGCTGTGCAGTACACTTATAAAAAGAAGTTTTATATTTAAAAACTAATCAGAATTAAAGAAGTTATTAACTGAACAGGCTGGATGTATAAAAAGAATATATTAGAGGAATGATAACTTATATTTTCATAATATTTTGTCCTGAAGACAGCACCCATGTACCCCCAGAAAAAAATCCATTCATTTCATAGTCCTTGTTTCTGTAAATATATAATCTGCTTTCAAGTTCCTGTTCCTCCATCTGTAACTTAGCATTTACTTCTGTTCAGCTTCACGTGTCAAGCACTGTATAACTATAAATATTCTAGGCCTTTCTATGTCTTTGGAGAGGACATTTTAAATTATCATATTCCTGTTAACACAGTGCTTAAGTTCATACATACATATTTACTAGGACTGTAGTCCAGGGGACCATTCAGGTGAGCAGACCAAATTCCCAGATGTCCACAAGCACTGTCTGGTTAAGTGATTTTATTAAAGTAATACAGTAGGCAAATGAGGGTGAATGTTTCCAGAAGGGATGAAAAGAGGTGACCTGGTAAGTTTGCATTTAGTGTTTTGTTACTGTCTGCTGTAGCTGTGAAAAGCAGAGGAATATTGCTCAAAATCCTATCCTAATTTTCAGCATTTTTCATGTACTGAAGACTTTAACAGATAGTTGTCTAATGTTCTACTGCTGCTTGTTCTGTCTTATAGTACTTCTTTTCCTAATTGCGAGTTGTGACTTGCTTTGTGACGTTATTATCTCTTTTACCATGCAGGATCTGGTTATTGTGTGCATAATGCTGTCATTTAATAACATACTTTACTTTTACTTTCTTCTGTCAGACCGATTGGGTACTCCACTCCATCTAAAAATTCTCCCACCCGGGGTCAGTCAGCTTTGTTTTCATCCACCAGAACTTCACTGGTTCTCTTCCGCTTCTAATTAGCACTCTGTCATCTTCCCATTTGTATGTTCTTCCTTACACCTCTTCATTCTCTCAGTCACCTTCCGCCATCTCAGTTTCTTCCCCTTTTTCTCTTCCTCTCTGTAAGCATGTTCTGTTTAAAATTACCTCTACCTCTCTTTTTAGCATCTTCTTACTCCTGTCCCTTTAGAGCAGAAACTGTGCGATATTTTATCCCATTCATATAGGAATGTGGGCATTATTTATAATACCCTCAACCAATCCTACACCATTATCATGGCAAAAGGCTTTATACAGGATGAATAGTGTCACCTTCCTTGCAGTTCTGAGTCCTGTTTACATTAACCACCCATACAGGTACTTCATCAAAAAAACTAATTTGTCTGATATTATTTATCTTCCAAAGAGACTGATATATTTCAAAAGATGTAAAGATTCAAAAAAGTAGCCATCTTTTCTCTCAGGCCTCATCAGCAAAATTGTGTTTATGAACACCCCTTCTGATCTTTATGGAACTTGCAACGTCTCATCAAGAATCTTGACCCACTCCCTATGAGTGATACATTGTAGTACTACCACTATCTGCATCTAACGCTCAAGCCAACTTACATAGATCTAACATTATATCAGTCTCAGTATCATAAGGATCTTAGGACATTACTAGGCCAATGGTGCAAGAGCCTTTTTAAGCCTAGCCATTCATGCCCCGATTTTCTCAATTATCAATGTTCACAGGCTAGAAATGCTTTGGTGTATGCCTGTGTTATCATTCATCTAATATAGTGTTTTTATACAAACTGCCTCTGTCCATAAGGGCAACAAGTACTGTTGCTCAAATTATTTACTCCTTTTTCAAGTCTAAATAGCACACTTGGTCTGCCTGTATCATCACAGCGCATGCCCCCCCCCCCCCCCCCAGCAACTACAACACTGCCAGATAAAATCAGTGCTATGGTCCAGTTTCTCCCTACAGTTATTGCAAGGTGAGAATAGCACTTTTTAGTAAGGATACCTACCAGACAAGTCTGCATAGGTGACTAAATATTTACAGTTCGTTATTAGCAGATATGGTCCTTAATAGATTATTTATTTATCTATTTATTTATTTATTTAATTTTCAGTTTGTTTGCCAGGATGATCCATCGGGCCATGAGGAGCCCATTTTCAATGGAGTCCTGGGGAGGAAAGGTCCAGAGAAGTACAAAATACAAATAAGACAAATACAATACAAATAGAAATACAAAAAAATACAAAGAAACATGTTGCAATAAAAGTTCACCTTACAGTTCTTGTAAAATAACATTGTTCCAACAGTTAGTGTTAGGAATATAAGGCAATAGGAAGCTCAGAGCAGATGTATTAGCTTCTGGAGAGTAACTATGGTTGAGAAAGCTATGTAAGGTGGGAGCAGGAGCATTCCCATCGTGAGTTATGTTTTCAACATTGTGACTGGTTATTTACATTTCTTTTTGTAGCAAATTTGTTACTTTTTCTAGTTATTTTTAAATATTGTTTTGGCCAGTGTGCACACCTGCAAGGACTCCCCCACCCCCACCCCAGGCAACTATAGCTTTGTCTCTCGCCATTAGGTGGCACAACTAACAAAATGCTTGCTGTATCTTGTCTCAAATAAATCTGCCTCCCCATTGAATTCTCGTAAAGTAAGGCTAGTACTATCTACTTGGTGTATTTTGTCCCCAGATAGATTTGTCTTCCTTTGTTTGGCTTACACACCAAGGCCATAAAAGTAGTGTTTCTACAACTATCTGCTTACACTCCTACCTTTCTGCCTCTACCTCTTCCTTACTTTCACCTACCTTACAGCTCCAAGCCTTCCACTTCTCATACTGATTGTTTTTCTTTGCACTCTTCTGTGAGGGGGGCCAGCCTGCTCCGTTCACCCTCGCTACACTCAGGCTCACTCCGCTCCTCTACCCTACACCCATTCGCACCCACCCCTGCATCACATAGACTTATACCAACACTAACTACTCCCCTAACTTCCCCCGATCAAGAATCACCCTCCATCCACCAATCACACCTCAATTAACCAATCACACTATTGGTAACACTCCTCCCTCTCCTCACACAACTTAATTGCAACTGTCCTTAATCACTCTACTCCCACCACACTACACCAACACCCCTGTGTCCCTACATCTTCATCACACCATCCAGATAACCTAACATTAAAAAGAATACACACCTTGTTCTTTCTCCTGCCCACACTCTATACCCTACTGCTATCAACATACTATCTAACATCTTAGAGTCACCTGCAGATACAACCTACACTCACCTACAGATACAACCTACACTCACCTACAGATACAACATGTCCTTAGCCCCACACTATATTATACTAATACCATCCACTCCTCACTCTCCTACCTTGCCATCTCCTCCCAACTATACAATCACACTCCTATTGCATACTTCCACTTCAAACGCGTAGTTGTCAGCAATACCACTAACCACTTCAGCAAACACCTTCACATACTCTCCAAATTGTCACACAAACATGCATGTATATTATCAAAGATTCACCGTAGTGGTGATATACACCCCAATCCCGGACCACATACTGCACAACATACTATCATGGCTACCATTCCACCCCTTCCTCACTTTAAAACTACAGACCTTCTCATTCTTAACATGAACCTTAGAAGCCTAGTTAACAAAATCACAGACTTTCGTGCATTCATTGTACAATACTCACCCAACATTCTTATATCAACAGACATTTAGCTAAAAACCCATATAAGAGACCCAGACATAGTCCCACAAGGTTATAGCATACACAGGTTTGACAGGATCAGGAAGAAGGGTGGTGGGGTTGCAATCTTCTACAAAGATAACCTAAGCATAGATTACCTACCTATCAAATACCCTTATGATAACAACTTTGATATATAAAGGAAATCTCATTTGTTCATAACTTTTATTTAATATGTATACAGTACTAATTTTATTTTTCTCACAGTGATTTTCACTGAAATATTTGTGTTTTTCTTTTTGAACCTGTATCTACTAGAAAACTGTATTGAATACTACTTTGTATAGACTAACTAGATGATGTGTATTCTGTATCCTACTGTATGTATACTTTTGTACTATCTAATTATTGTATTTTGGTTATATTTCTTTGGAGCTTTTCTCCCCAGGCCTCCACTGAAAATGGGCTTCTGGCCCAGTCAGACTTTCCCGGTAAACAAATGTAAATAATAAATAAATGAATTATTACCATGGATGTTCATCATATTGATCACTGCGGCAGTAGCCTTAGTTATATGGGTTATATTCTGCCAAGGATATACCAGCTGGCCAGCTTCCAAAACTTCAGGTTATTCCACACACCCAACCATCAGTCAGCTCAAGCTGAGATGACTAACAAGACAGGTTTGGATGCCAAGCCCTTCAGAGATTTCCTTCCTCCAAACAGTACGCTCTTCTGAGGCTTTCAAGGATCGATGGTCAACTTCTGGAGTTTCTCTGCCAGGCAGATAAGTTCCCTTTGGGGGAAAAAACCTTCAATTTAAAAATAATGAGTAATAATACTTTCCTGTTCAGTAAAGTTATTTTAAAGCTAGGAGTTTGTGTTTTAATGGACTGTCACAAGACTGTACTATTCTTTTAAATAAGAGTGCACTTTTTTTCCTCTCATTTTAAAAGTTCTTTAAAGTAATTGAAAGCTGTTTTTTTCCTGTGGATAAATTGTGTTTATTTTTGCTTTTGAGGCTGACAAAGTGTTTTAAAATGCTTTGTGCTGTGCTTTGTGTGAAAAAAATGTATTTTTAACATATTTTGCTGCTTGTTTCCCTCAGGAAAGAGGTATCATTTTCAGCTTGACCATGGATCAAACTATCGTTCCCATGGGTGGTCCTCGTTTACCTTTTAGTTACAAAAAGAAAAAGTTACGTGAACAGCATTTGCTACCACAGCAGGCTATCAATTTGCCCCGGCTGCAGTTGGGTGACCGCTGTGGCCATTAGTTGGTCCTCAAACCACTCATCCTTTACCCTGGATCCCTCTAGTGTGGTACCTACAGCCACTATGGACCTTGAGTTAGCCAGATCCTTTGTACCTGTTGGGGTCCTCTCAGTGGCAAAGGAAGAGGGAACAGAGGAGGCTTCCCTGTTTTGTCAGAATGTTGAGCCCATCCCTGGAGAAGCTGCTGCCATTAATAACACTGTTGGCCCCATTTTTCTGTCAAAAAGAAGCAGAAAACTAAATATGGATTTACTCTTACTCAAATTTCCTTAGACAGGAGTAGCTTAGTGGGTCTGCACTGGATCTGCATCAGAGTTTAATTCAGACTCTTGATCTGTCTTATAAGGCAATTTCCAGGACAAAAAGAGGGATATTTCTTTTCCTGAGATTCAAGATACTGAATCTGGATAGGAAGATGAAGAGATCTGAGGGTTTCTCCTCATATTTCAGATTCATAGGTTCATAGGAGGTTACTAGGCTAATGGCCTTAGAGCCCTAGCCATATTTATCCCGAGTTGCCTCAGTTGTCAATGGTTTGGTGAGTAAAGTTTGCAGAGGTAGTTAATACTGACTTCATCTGTCCAGGAGGGACATGGGTGCCACTCCAGGAGTGAATTTGCAGTCATCCATCAATTGATCTAGGTTGCGTTTAAAGAGGGTCAGGGAGGTGCTCTGTTTCACATGAATTGGAGGCTTGTTCCAGAGAAGTGTCAGTCTCTAGGAGATGTATCTATCTCTCCAGCTCCAGATTCAGAATCAAAGGAAAGCTCAGTGTCTGATTCTTCTTGTGGGGGGTTCTCTCTCTCTCTGAGACTATTTCCAGACTGTGCCAGCATTTTCAGTAGGAGAATACCAATGTTTTTCAGTCCTTCAGAAAATACTATTAGCAATTACAGTAGGAATTTCCAGAACCTTCACCTATTCCTCCAGTTCTGTCAGCTTTGGAAGATGCATGTGTCAATGTCTGCAGTCTTTCTAAATGTCAGCCAGCTGTCCATAAAAAGGCAGATAGAATGCATAAATTTCCTCAGTCTTTTACGTTTTTATAGATTATTCCCAAACCTGACCCAGCAGGTATAGCTTTAGTTAATCCTACTGCTGCCAAACATTTATTTAAGTCCAAATCTTCTTATTCCAATACGGATGGGAGATTATTGATAAGTATGGGGAAATGGTATGCTTCTGCAACTATGATTTTCAGAATATTGAATTATCATGCTCATATGTTAAAGTTTGTTATGATTAATTATGAGTAATGCTGTGTGTGCAGGTTCTTTTTGAGAGGAAAAATCTGCTTTAAATAATTTAGTTTATTCAGTTGTATAAGTCACTTTTCATTGTTTACTGTGTGTGCATGATTCAGTTCATACACATATAACCAGACATTTAAGAAGAAATGACAAGGAGGTTCAAAAACAATTTGGGAACCTCTCAAAACTAAGGACAGTCCAACAAGTCAGAACGACAATGCAAGGGACTTTGTCACTCCATCCAACCCTAGCAACCCCCTTTCCCTTCCACTAACTCTGAATCCCCACTTTTCCCTTTGGCAACAGATAGTTTCAGACAGTTGAGTTCTCAAGATCATTTTTCAAGGTTGCAGATGGAAGTGGGAAGACATTTCTCCTTTCCAGGGAATAATGCTTCATCCAGCAGACTATTTTATTTCCACATGTCCTACATCACATGCTATCTCAGGGAGTGATAGAACCATTTCCTATTTCCCAAGTGCGGAAAAGGTTTTATTCAAGGATGTTTTTAGTACCTAAGAAAGAAAATGCTTAGAGGCCAGTTGTGAATCTTTCTTTCCTAAACCTGCTTGTGATAGTTCCCAAGTTCAAAATAATGTCACTTTACAATCTGTTACCTCTTCTAACTCATTTAAGTTTCCAGGTAACACTGGATTTAAAAGACGTTCGTTATGACTTCCTTTTCATCCAGACTTAAGGCATTTCTTATGGTTTTGTGTGTCAGGATCACATTATCAGTTCTCTGCCCGTCCTTTGGACTATCCTTTGCACCAAGATTGTTCACAGAGTATCTAGCTCCAGCTATAGCTCATTGCAAGCTAAATGGTATCCACATTTTTACATATTTAGAGGACTTACTCATCTTTGCAAAGTCTTTCAAAAAAGTGACAGGAATCTTTCAATAAGGTGAGAGATCTCTTACACAAAGTTCAAAATTCAGGATTGTGTTCCTGGGGTGTCACCTAGACACCTCAGTTCTAAGTTCAGTTCCACAGGAAAAAAATAGATTTATATATAGATCTGCTTCTATGGTTTTCCATTTAGACTTTGGTCACTGCAAGGGAATACCTCAGGGATTTGGGTCTCATGGCATCTTTGATTCTCATGATTACATGGAAAACAGTTTTACTGATTGTTCTGACCTCTGCAAGAGGGGTATCTGAGTTGGAAGCTCTTAAGGTGCATCTCATTTCCCACAGACACAGGATTTATTTGATAACTAATCCGTCTTTTATGTATACAGTAGTATTCATGTTTACTTAAAGCCAAACTATCCATTTCTTTCTTGAACCTAAAAGTGAGGGAGAAAGAATACTCCATACCTTGGATGTGCACAGACAACTCAGGTACTATCTTGATGAACTGAATCTTTCAGGTATTCAGCTCAGTTGTTCATTTTTTGAAGGTTAGAAGGGACAACCTGTGTGAAAATAGGCTATGTCCAAATGGGTGTATGTGGTTATTAACTTTTGTTATACTTGCCACAGCAAAACTATTCCAGCTAGGATCAAGGCCCACTCTGCCAGGGGCCTTGGCTTCATCTATAGGTTTTTGAAAAGGTTTAGATTCTAGAAATATTCTAGACACAGCAACTTGGTCCTCTGTACATACTTTTACAAAGCTCTACAACTTGATTCCTTCTGTAGGTCTAGATCAGGTTTTGCTAGGACAATTCATTAGTGGCTCATGGGCCCTTCTCCTTCAACCTTCCAAATGTAGGAAGCAAAGGTATGCTAGGGTGGTCTACCCATATAGCTAAGGCTACTGCAGCAGTTATCAATGTGATGAACATAGTGCAGTTATGTAAGTAAATGAGTCATAACAGTAGATGTTAGAATGATCACTGCTACAGTAGCCATTCCCTCCCACACTCTATACCCCTTGTATTTTGGTGTGTTGTTTATGCCAAAGTGTGAATACATATTTTTTGTTCATAGCTACATACAATGCTAACAACCACCAGGGCCTTTATGCAACCCAGTCCAATTGCATCCCCTGGTAACATGAGCATCTTAATTTTTGGGAGGGGGTATGTTTGTTAGAAGGGGTATGTTTGGTAGGAGGGTATGTTAGTTAAGAGTGGCATCTTAGTTAGGAGGTTGTTCTTAGCATTATCCTTTCATGGCTCAGCTTCCCTGTCTCTGTTAGCGTGAAAGCACTGAAAGGCGTGGAGCCCAAATCTGACTTTTTAGCCAGCTGACTGATGGTTTGTGTGTGTGGGAAGGCGACCTGAAGCTTTGTATCCTGGCTGGCTGGTATATCCTTAGCAAGATCTAACCCATATAGTTAAGGTTACTGCAGAATTATAAGATTGTGGTAAGTTTACTTACATGACTGTACTTGCTTTGTTTCCCTTGCACTTGTCAGAAGTAACAGAAAATCTCACTGTAGCTTCTTAGCAGAATAACTTGTGTAAACAGCTCTAAAAACTCAACTTTTGTACCTGTCTAACTATACCTCAAACATCATCCACTGAATGCGCTGATAATGTATTAACTGTTGTATCAGTGTGAACTTTTAAAACAAAATGTGTTTTCCTTAATGGCTTGTATACAAGTCATCTTGACTCGGTGATGTTGAGCTCGTGCATCTCTTGAGCCCCCCCCCCCCCATGTTTCAGCAGCTTTCATTTCCAATTTGAATTATAGTTTTCTGCTTGTGCTATGTATAGGAGTCTTAACTGTGTAGCTCTGAAATACCCCTTCATATTTGGTTATCGCAATCCGCCCTGTTCTACTGGAAGAATCAACTTATCCAGCTAGAGTCTTGCCGTCTTTCCCTCCCAGATAATATCCTTCAGCTCTTTATTAATTGCTACCCACAACTTCTTCTTCTCTGGTTGATAAAAATATGCCTGATGTGTATACAAGACTAAAGCGACTAAAAACATTTTAACTGCTTTATCTTACTATCCGTATCCATATAACAAAGCTTCCATTTTCTCAGTTTTTGTATTATCTTTTGTTTAGTCTCTTCCCATATGTCCTTAGCTGGCACACTAGAATCATTTTTGATCCATACTCCTAAATATTTCATTTTATCATGTCCCCATAAATATGGGTATCCCTGAAACAGTTCATGTTTGGGTACATAATTTACCACTATTACCTTTGTTTTAGCTTCATTAATTTTGTATCCCAAAAAGATGTGAAACTGTCTCAAAATGTTCCACAACACTGTAATCTCTTTTTATGATTTTGTCAGGTACAAAATAATGTCATCTGCAAATAAAGCTATTTTTTTTTTGATTGCCATACCAGCTATATCCTTGAATTGCTGAGTCCCTTATTTTCTTTGCCAATGGTTCTAAATATAATGCAAATAACAAAGGGGAAAGAGGACACCCCTGCCTGGTAAGTCATCATTATCTTGTACGATAATTCCTATAGTTGAAAGTAGAAAGGAAAACACCCATTACAAATTTGAAACGCTGCAGCTTCACAGAATTCAGACTACTCACCTGACTTCCCCTTATTTATGTGTATGCACACAATTCTTCAGTATTATGTATAAGCTTTTCTGGAGCTATCTTATCTGATTAAATGTAGACAGGTCTATATCACAAGATCGAAAAGACCAGAAAGCGAATGGCTTAAACATCTAAAATGCCATTCTTCAAAGTCGCTGTTGGGGGAGGGGGTTGTGCCCCCCACACCCACCGCTAATTATATATACCAACTCCAAGATTGCGCTACAGTGAGGAAAGAGCAAATTTTATGATCTTCACTGTACTGTTGTCTCACAGTAAACACATCAATGAATGGCATTTTATATGTTAAAGCAGTTCGCTCTCCAGCCATTGAACCCAATGTAGAGTACTAGCTACCAGCAGGTCTCCATAGTTTTCATCATGAACAGGGTGCTTTTCATTGTCTTGCTAAGACATACCTGACATGATCATGAGCATCCTGTCTAGTTGTTTGCTACACTTACAGTTCTTTCAGGTCTGTCTGTATGAAGACATTGGTTCTAGTGATATGCCTCTGTCATGGGTTCAGAGTTATCTTTTGCCAACATATCTCTCATCAAAGGTCTTGTCCCCAAGGTAATTTCATGTTCAATACTTTTGCCTTTTTTCTGTTTTTTTTTATTTAGTCCACAGCTTACACTGAATCTGGCTGATACATCTGAAAGTAAACATATAGATGTTTGAGTCCTCCTCAGAGTCAGCAGTAAAATACAATCTAAGGTCCATGAGGACTCTGCCATTCTTTTTTTACTGATTTTCAGATAACAATTTACCTATCAACACTTAAGAAAAAAAGGATATTCAGCGTCATACCTTTTACATAACTGTAAACAATGATCCTGTTATTATTAAATACTCGAGGCTTTATCATACAGCAAAAAGGCCACTTTGGAAAATGGCTATACTGAACCATATCTTTCAAATGCTAGAACAATTAACTATCAACAAAACGTTGTCAGCTCAAGAATACTTATAAAGTCATTGTACTCCTCACACCAGCAGCACATATCATTAACCTTCAAAAAACGTTTTTGATCTCTAGTTGATTAACAGTGTACTTCCAGTATATCCAGTTGGTCTGACTAGCATCACAAAGAGCCAAGAAGTCATGTTAAATAAAATTCTCTATGATGAAAGCATTTTTGGCCAAAGGGAACAGGATTGCCTAACTCTTAAATGGTGGCAACATATCTGTAACAAAAGTCTGTTTACTTCTTGCTAAATTCTCTCATACATAAACTTTTGTATATAGATTACAGTTTCCCTGTAAAAGCTCAAAGCTCTTTTGCTGTCTTTTGCTAGAATGGTGTGCAATCTCCCTGTCCACTGCAGAAAATTACACCATCAAGTTGTTGTTAAATCACAACTACCCAATCACGAAAAGGGTCTGATTATGTGTAGCCGCTGCTGTCTGTATTATCCTCTGCTGAAATCATCCGGTATGGAAATCTGGCACTGTGGCATTACGATTATTTATTTATTTACTGTTAGTCTAATCTGATGTTTTTAAGTGTATGTTGTGTCTTTCGGCTTTTCCCGGTTAGGGGTCGCCACAGCGGAACTCTAACTGGGACTTGAACAGAACAATGTCTTACTGTGAGGCGACAACGCTACCGCAGCACCACTAACGCAGTAACAATTAATATTACGTTTCTTCATTCTTAAGGTCTGTGCCTGTGATACTGTCTAAGTTGCCTTAGTTGATAAAATTTGGTACAAATAAGACCTGTGTACATGTGAACTACATAAGGGTCTATCTTCACATGTTCCTTGACTACACAAGTTTAAGGATTAAATTAATGCAAAACACGGTTTTCTGTAAGTTAGTAACATGCAATGTTTACGATATATATTTATCCCTTTTTTAATTTCTCCAAGTCTTTTGGGTTTGTAATACCATGACGGGAATGGACCCTATTCCTAAGTCAAAGTACGATTAAAGTTCATGAAATTAGTATTTTTTCTATCTTTGATGTCAGCCAGAAGTGCTATTTGCAGCACCCACAATGTGCCCAGTAATGACTCCTCCTGCAATTTGTATGGTGTATACTGGTAACATATCTAAATATGACTGTAGATTCTTTTTTATAAGACCCATTGCTCCTACTACCATTGGAACTTTCTGGGTATCTTTCTTCCACATTGCTCTTGTTTCTGCTTGCAAATCCTGATATTTTATGACTTTGTGTCTCTCTGTACGCAAGACACTGTAGTCACTGGGTGTGGTGATTTCAATGATCAATGCTACTTTTGTCTTCTTTTCATGGGCCCCTGTATCTGGCCTTCTAGCATCTATCTTTTGAACTGTTAGTAATGGATGACCCCTTTTTAATGTAAACTTCATGATTTTCTGTGATGCTTTGTGGTTCATGTTTCCAGTGTTTTTCAGCCACTTCAATACCATAATGTTTGCACAATCCCCTGTGCAACAATCTTGCCACTTTATTATGCCTTTCAGTATACAGTCCTTCTGTCATTAGTATGTCACAACCAGTAACGAGGTGTGCGACTGTTATCAATTTGGTTTTACAAAACCTACATTTCTCTGTTTCTCCCACATGTTCAATGGACTCTATAAACCAATGTGTATGTAGCCAACTATCTTGGGCCGCCAATATTAATCTCTCATCTCTTGGTTTGAATTCACCTCTCCTTAACCATTCCTGTGTTCTTTACTGATCAACATGAGGTTCTTCCAGAAGTTTTCTGTATTTGCAACTACATTTATGCATTTCCCACATTTCTTGCCTTCTCATCTGGTCCTTCATTTTATATTCTTTCTTTTGTTTTGCTGCTGCCTAATTTTTACCTACTTCTAGTTTGATTTCCATTTCTGCTTGACACCAATATGCTTCTGCTAGATTAAGTAGAGAAGTCTTACATTTATTCTCCTCATGTTTCAAAACTTTCACTATGTTTGGGTCTTGTGAAGTCAGCAGATATGTGTGGAGTCCCATGATTGCAGATCGATACATGTAATCAATTTCAAGGAGGCCCATCCCTCCTTCAGAACGGGGAATATATAATCTTGGAATGCACTGATTTTTTATAACTCGTTTGGTGAGCATGAAGCATCCTTCTTGTTTTCCTAGCTAATCTATCCAACATGTTTTGGAGCAAGTCAATCACTCCAAAACTGTAAGTTAGGACAGGAAAAGCAAATCAGTTTATAGCTTGGATTTTGTTCCTAGATGTCAATGCTGTTTTCAGGATTAATTTAAGTCTAATAAAGTATTCCTTACTAAGTTTTATTTGCATTTGTTCATGTCATATTGTTGATCCTTCATCATTTCCCAAATATTTAGGCATTCCCTCTTGCTCAAGTTCTTTTAGATCACATTCTTGCCCCAGACTGAGGTTTTCCTGGTGCTACAGTTTTCCTGCTTTAAAGGTTGTTTTTGCACATTTATGAAGCCCAAATGATATTCTTACATCATCTGAAAAAGTTTTGACAACTTGCAGTTGTGCTTTCAATTCCTCATCTGATGAGCTATAGTTTTAAATCATTGACAAAGAGAAGATGAGAAGTCTTTACCCTTTGTTGTTTTCTAGGAGCCAAATTATAGCCATGGCCTACACTGTTAATAGACAGCTTAATGGGTTAAGGACAAGGCAGAATAGCTGTGGTGACAGAGAGTCACCCTGGAATATCCCCCTTTGAATTTTTATGCCTGGGATAATAATTTGTCCTTTATCATGGCTTAATTGCAAAGTGGTCTGCGACTGTTTTCATCATCTCTGTAATGTAATCGATCAGTGTAGGTTGTATCTTATACATTTTTAAGCACTCTTTTTTTTATGATTGTGAGATACTGTCAAATGCTTTTTTGTAGTCAATCCATGCCATACTTATATTCTTTCCTTTTTTACAGTTCTCGACTATGACTTTATTTAACAACAAATGATCCTTTGTTGCATATGACTTTATTTTATTGCCCTTTTATTCTACTACCATAATTGAATTTTCTTCTAAATGACTATAAACTCTGTCGGCATCAATTCCTGTATATAGTTTATACGTCATCGAAAGGCAAGTTATTGTTCTATAATTTTTAGGGTAGCTTGCAAGTTCAGTCTTAAGTAGGAGCATTGTTTTTCCTGTTGTTAGCCACGTTGGTGTCTGTTTGGGGTGTGCATATTAATAGTTCTTACTCATAGGTCCATAGATTCATAGGTAGGTACTAGGCTATTGGCCCTAGGGCCTGTATAAGCTTGGCCATAAAGGTACCCTGGCTTTCACCACCCAAGAAAATATTTTCCTGTGCCCCTGTTGAGCAGAGCCCCAGAGGTGATCCCTGGGGTGAATTTCCTATTTCCCATCCAATCATCAAGATTTTTTCTTGAAGCGTGCTAATGAGGAGCTTTGTTTGATATAGATAGGTAGTTTGTTCCAGAGTAAGGGAAGTCTCTGGGACAGGAATCTATCCCTCCAGCATGTTCTGTTTATTGTGGTGACAAGGTTTAGGTCCCTAGAGCATGTAGCTCGGAGAGATTGGGATTTCTTTAAGTGGAGCATGTCCATCAGCTTTGAGTTTGACATTGCTTTGTATGTTAGGCAGAGATTGCCTCTGAGTAGACAATATGTGATGGAGTAAAGCTGGAGTTTTTTGAGATGGTCTGCGTAGGGCATCTGTTTGAGGCCGGTAATCCTCTTTGTGAGGTATATCTGAGGCCTTTCCAGTTGTTGTAGATGTCTTGTGGGGTACATACCAAAAGGGGCGTTGTACTCTATAATGGGTCTAATGAGTGATGAGTAGAGGTGAACAATGACATCTTTTTTCCCTGGATGAGAAACATTTGTGATGAGGTGTGCCATGTAGAAGGATTTCCTGACTACTGTGGCAATGTGATTATCAAAGGAGAGACTACTGTCCACCTGTGTCCCAAGGTCTTTTTATCACACTTTCAGTGTTAAGTAGACTACCACCTATGTGGTAGTTCATGGGTACAGAGTTTTTACCAAAGGGGATGACAATGCACTTTTTGGTATTGAGCTTGAGGCCATGGCTTTGATACCAGGCATCTGTCTCAGTGAGGCCCTTTTGTTGAACGTCCACATTGTTAGGAGTTTCAGTTATGGCTCCTTCATCATTTGCCAAATATTTATACACTCCCTCTTGCTCAAGTTCTTTTATATCACATTCTTGTCCCAGACATGGCTAAATCTTTGTGCAAAGATGTTAATACTTTTATCTAAAAGTTAGGTACTGCATCTGGGACTGGGGCTTTCCAATTAGAGGCTTTTCTTAACTTTGTTTCAGTCTCCCTAGTTGTTACTTCATCCCGTTTCATACCCTGTACATTTAAACTTCCTATTCTTTCTTTTTCTTCTTCTATCCATTTAGCATTTTATGTTACACAGGATCTTCAGAGATACTTCTCCAAAATGTTATCTATCTCTTTTTTTGGTGGTCTTTCAATTCCTTTTACCTTGTTTCCCAATTCTCTTTTGGGTCATCACTTATCTGCTTATTTTGTACTTTTCCTTTGTATTTCTCTGCGTACTTCTAAGTTTTTCCACCTGTGCTGAGATTTTTAGTTTATTTTCAATAGTGCATGATAGATCCTGATCTGTTCTAATAGTGCTCATTGATTTTATCACTTCTATCTTTCTTAGTATTTGTATTTATCTGTTCACTCTCCTGTATTACTCTAACAGTGACACTTCTTGTCTTAACTGCTTTATAGTTTTCTCTGTTTGATACTTCATGATGGTATTCGATTTCTCCCCTTCCTTTCCCTCACAGCTCTGTGTTTTTATGGGAGAACTTCATCAGTTATTAATTTAGTTGCGCAATAATGTATCCTGTTTACTTTTGCTACATTGCATGGATCTCTATGAATAGTCCTAATTACTGTGTTCATTTGTTTTATCAAACTTCTGACTTTTTGAATTTTATTGACCTTCTGCAGTCTATTTCTTTCATTGATCTTAATATGACTATATATGTCTATTAAATCAAACAACTCTTCTCTTAACTCATTTTCTTTAAAACTGAGGGCACATTTTTTGTTTTCCATTTCTTGCAGGCATTCTATATAAAGTTCTATAACATCTTCCTGTGGCATATTCTCTTCAATTCCATCCTGTGTCATCCGTTGCTCTGTCATATGGGAACTCACTGGCCTATCACTCCTCAACATTGACTGCATCAGAGTTTTCACAGATTCCTGTTCCTTCCCTTGCTGTCCAGCTTCAAGTGAACATTTATACCGGTTTCATGTGGAAGGCTCCAAAATATCTTAATATGGTACCTGACCAATTGCTTCCCTTACCACTGGTTTTCCCTTAAATTGAATATCCATTGCTCTATCCTGTTGTGGTACTTTCTGAATTAGATTTTCTACACTGAATCCTTCACTCACATGTACTCCATAACATCAGTTTCTATTTCTTTAACTTCTCCATTACTAATCTCATTTTTCTTTTTGTCTTCTTATTTTTTCGTATTGTAAAGTTTTCCATATCCAGATTCCTTTGTCTATATTTCTCTTCAAATATCTTTGGTGCTGCTCTTTTTGTATTGGTTACTTTTGCTTTCTCCTTTGCATAAATATTACACCATATTAAATCTCTTTTTCTTTCCCATGTCCATATTTCTTCTTCAGATGTCTCAAGATCTTCCTGCTTCTCCTTACTTTGGGGACTCACTCCATCATGTTGTGATGTAACCCATGTTAGACCTTTTATACGAAATCCTTCACTTCACAGGCACTCCATAACTTCATCTTCTATTTTTTTAAGATCTGCTTTACTAATCTTCTTTTCTACATTCCCTCTTTGTGATATTATTTTTTTTATTGTGAAATTTTCCATATATGGATGCCTTTGCCTGTATTTCTCTTTGAATATCTTTGAGGCTGCCTTCTTTATATTGATTAATTTGGCTTTCTCCTTTGCATAAATATTGCACCATATCAAATCTCTCTTTCTTTCCCATGTCCATATTTCTATTTTATACTTTTCAAAAATCTCTAGGTATTGCTGTTTATATTTTCACATTTTCTCAGATGCTTCTTTTTCCAAACAGATCAATGTTTCTTGATCTATATCCTGTTTTTCACAAATCTGTTGTATTACTACAAATTTTTATTTGAAGCTTCTGACAGTTTTTCTTGTGGAAGTATTTTTCTTTCCTCTAATTTCTCTCTTAATCATTTTGTATATCTTGTGTCTGGAAATTCTGGGCTTTTTGCATAATAGTAACAATACATATTTTTTTCTTATCTTCAATAGTCCACTTTATTGTGTTTATGGCTCTTCTTTGGCCTATCAGTTTTTGTGATTTTTGTGGACTACTACTTCCTTCTACAACAGGGGGGGCATCCTCCTCCTGAGCCTGGCCTGACCCTATTGTAGGAATGTTTCCGTATTTTGAGGATTCTACACTGTCATCTTTTCCATTCCAGGCACCAGTGTGTCTACAAGGATTGGGCACTTTTTTATCCTGGGTCTTGTGCACCCAGCTATCTTTTTTAATGTTTAACCTACTTCTGTCCATGATATATGTTATATAAATACAGTCTATATATCAGTGTCGTCTTGGTAAGATTTTGTGAAAACAGGGTCCACCTCATGAATGTACTCACCAAGACTTGAGGATGAATTCAGTTTCAGAAATACTAACCCTTGCTTGCTGACTTATCTCTCCATTCGGAGCCCCAAATAGCTTCTGTGTAGCTGATTCCATATCCTTTCAATATAGTCATTATATTTTAATGAATTATTCATGCTTAAACTTTTTAAAATAGATTTCTTCTAGGCTGATTTGCTGTTCTGTACTTGTGTTACAATTTATTTTGCTCAAGAAATGAAAGCTAAATACCAGAGACATTTATGTAGATCAGTTTCTAATATGTCTGGTCCCTGTTTCTCTTTTCTTTTGATTTAATTAATTTGATATTAGCCTGGTGTATGCTGTATTTATTGATTTATTTATTTAGCATTTGTTTATCAGGAAAGTCAGAATGGGTCATGAGTTACCCATTTTCTGCAGAGGCTCGGGATGAAAAGCTCCAGAAAACAAAAACTCTGCATTGTATCCATAATCCATTTGATGGATGAAAACAATCCTTGGATGAGTATATTAGAAGAATAATTGTTTTACCCTGATTTTTAACATTATACAAGCAGTACTTGTGACCTCTTCAAGTGACTTGTTTCCATTTACAACTTTTGATCCTTTCTCATTGAGGATTTGAAATGGTATACTTGATATGACACAGTGTTAACATTTTAAAGTTACCTTCTCAGACACTACTAATTAAATCAGAAAATAATAACTATATCATGGCAATAAATCTCTAACTCAAAGAATCTAAATGTTTTGCAATAAGATGTTGAAAAGGTTTTAAATTATTTTCCAGGTAGTTAAGCCATCCTCTCCCATTTGAATGAGGATTTTAGAACTTTACCCCCATTACTGTCTTGTATAATATTTTTATATTAAGATTGTACAACACCGTGTAAAGGATAATATTAGGTATCTGAAAAAAATCAAATCCTCATTCCTCTAAAGTTTCTTCTAATTTACAGTTAGAAATAATAAGTAAGGAGGTATGGGGTCAAACTCCACTACTTCATCTTGCCAAATGTATCTAATTTATGTTCATTGTTTTCCATTTTAAACAATGTTGACATCTTCTCATATGATTTTAACATGGTGTAAACTTACCTATCCCTGCAAGTGATTCATCTTCATTTATAATAACAACGTTTACAAAGAGCCATCAGTGAAAACTGCTTTGACATGTAGCAGGACATTCTAATTCCAAATTAAAACTATATTATATGGCTTTAGTAAAGCAGTCTGCAGAAAGTAGCCACTTTATATAACTGTAAAAGCAAATCCTTCCAAATTTAAGATATCTTTATAATAGCTCATCTGTTTACATGACATTCATTTTTTTAATATGTTTCAGAATGTTTTAGATTTGTCAGCATAATGTCTTCAATAACCTGTCACTAATGTTCATTTAAATGACTTGGAATTGTCTACCTCCATGTATATGAAGACCCTTCTTACACATAGCCACCATTTTGTGTTATTAGAAAGCTCCTCTTGACATTCCAAGGACTAGAATTGTGATTCTTATAGTAGTGAGACTAAAATGTATAATTCTGGGGAATATTTATTAAGTACAGTCAGAGTTGGTATATAAAAAGTAGCAGGTGTGTAGACAGCAGAGATGTGTTTTGCTCCCCCTCCAAAAAAGTGCTTAATAGCTTTAAAGAGAGTTTTGAGAATTGCTATGTGCTATCCAAATGGAAGCAGTGACTCTAATGATTGGACATAATCTGAGAGACATGCATAAAGTTCTTCTCTTAAAATGTAAAATCTAGCAACGTCACCATACATTCTTAAAAATACTGTGCCCTACACACAGTTAGCACCTCAGCTTTATCTGTCTCTATTTGACATAACATAATCACCACTTTCAACTATCACCACCTAAATGTTTAAGCTGAACTTTTCAGCTCCAACTACTTTCCATAGCCGTGTATTCAGTGATATGCTAGCTTCACATCCATCTTAATAATGGATAGACTTTTATTCCCAGAGTGATTACCAGTAACAGTAAGGTCGCTACCTTGATCAGATACTTTTTTTCCTTTTCCATTTAGGTCTTTAAGTTTTCCTGTATTTTTTCATTTACTGTTTCACCTCCTCTTGTGCTTTTCTCATCACACAATAAAGTATATTTTCTCCTTTAATTGATGCTCCTCATCTTTTCTATACTCACCTGATTCTTTAGTCATATCTGAAGCAATCCGTGCATCATTAGTAGTCTCTTATGCTTAGGATTATCTACTACAAATGTCAAATTCTGCCTAGCATCCACCATTATTAAAGTCACCTAAGGCATCTCATCTTATTAACAAACTTTGAATGCTTTCTGGCAGGAAAATAGGAGTACTGCCTTCCACCCAGAAAGTAACATAGAGTTAGGGCAGTTCTTCACCTAGCCGCCATGCTTAAGACACCTATACCACTCTTATAGCCATCTTTTCACGATATGTATAAGCCATCACTCCCCTCCATTACCTGCAGAAGGGAAAAATAACTTTGTGTTACTCTTCTTCAGAAGCCTAAGGAGTGGGGACAAGAGCCAAAGGAAGGAAAGGCCATCATTCAAGCAAATTCAACCCTTTCTAATTCCAAACTTCCTATCCTTGATAGTCAGATATGTGCATTGCCAAAGTGGGGGCTAAAATACCAGCAGGGCAATGCATGCGTTTGCCCATGTACACATATAGTTCTGTTTCCAGTACTACTCGCTGTGTGACAGAATATGGCACATGTCATATTCTGCACACATTGTGCTGCATCAACTGGCCTCTGTCAGGTATCTGTACCACAGCTGGATGCCCCCCCCCCCCCAATGGGGAGTCACAGTTGGTTACTTATTGTGTCTTCTCCCTGCAGGATATTCCAGCATCTTGGTTACTCATTAATAAATTGCAGGTCATCTGAGTCATAGGCAGGGCGTGGCATTTGGTGGAGGGGGTTAAGGCTGTGAGGTGTAGTTCCTGTAGTGCACAGTTTGATTCCTGCAGCCCTCATTTGCCTACAGTGTGACCTTAAGCACTAGGAATTTCTCTGGGGTCATCCCTGAAAGGCGCTGTGTGTCCAGCTGGCCTATCTGATTATTATTATTATTATTATTATTATTATTATCATGCAGCCAGCTATATGACATCTCCTAATCTCCTAGTTCTTTGCAAAACCAGTGGAGCTACAAACACTTGTATTAGTGACCTAAATTTATATCTTCAGATAAGACTTGCTGGAGGGATAGGTAAATAAATCAATGTATTCCCAGTCTATGGAATAAGTTACCATTACAGGTCAGGTGAAATATTACTTTATCGGCACTTTAAATCTAGTCTTGATGATAAGATGGCCAGACATAAATTTACACCGGGATTATCATGTATAGCCCTACATGATTATAGGATGCAAACAACATTAAGTACATGTAAAAAGTGGCAAGTAACTGACAACTCATTTCACTGAAACTCATTTTGTCAACAGTTATATATGGCCTGTTCCCCACTGTAAGTAAGGGAGGCGGGGGGCAATGATGGTCGAAGGCTAAATTACTGTCCATGTGTATGCCCAAGTCCCTGACTACTGGGTCAGCTCTTAGGGGTGTGTTGTCAGTGATAATTACCAGGGGTGGATGACTTCCCGAAGGATGCTCTTATGCATTTCGTGGCATTTAGTTTTAGTCCATGGCTCTGACACCAGTTGTTTGCCTGTGTCAGCCCTTCACGGAGCTCATTTGTGTCAGTCGGTGATTCAATGATAGCTCCTAATTTGTAATCTTCTGTAAATTTAGTCAGCCAGAGGCCATTGACATTGGCCTTGACTTCAGTGAAGTAAATGCCAAAAAGCAGTGGTCCCAGGACCGATCCTTGAGGGACTCTTCTTGTGACTGGCCTCTTTGTAGAGGTATTCTCCCTAATTGTGACTCCATGGGCCCTGTCTGTGAGCCAGCTGGCTGTCCACTGGGTGGCATAAGGGTTTGCACCTAACTTCTTAAATTTGTCAACAGTGTCCAAGTGGAGTATCATGTCAAACACCTTGGCCAGGTCACAGTAGGCAGTATTAACTATTTTGCCCTCATCCATTGCTTCACTGACCTTCTCAAAGAATTTCACCAGGTAGAATAGGCATGACCTGCCTTTGATGAAACCAGATTGGGTTGGGTCCATTGTCTGGACATTTCCTGTGCTATTATTGATCATTTCCATGATGATTCTTTCCATGGCTTTGCATATGACACTAGTAAGACTTATGGGTCTGTACTTTCTAGGGTCTGTAGATGGCACACCTTTGTGTAGAGGGATGAATCCAGGGTCTGTAGATGGTGCACCTTTGTGTAGAGGGATGAATCCAGGGTCTGTAGATGGTGCACCTTTGTGTAGAGGGATGACTATTGCTGTTCTCTGTTTATGAGGCATAAAGCCTGTTTTAGACTACAATTGATGTTGTGATTCCAGCAGGGTGGCTTGTTTTTTTTTAGTTAGTTCTGCACTTTTTCCTGCTGGGTGTAGTTGCTTCTATGCAGCTATTAACATGCTTGTATGGGGTTTCTGTGAACAGTTCTGTGTAGGAAGCACTGCTCTCAGGGTTTATGGGAGCTTAAAATTTTGCCAGGTTATCCCTTAATACTAGGAAGTTAGCCTTAGAGTACATCCTGAATACTCCAGGGTTAGCTGGGGGTCCAGGTTTTATTTTTACTACAAAGAAGACCATTTTGTGGTCTGGCCTTGCCAGAGAAGACATTATACTTGGGGGTGTGCAGCACTCAGGGAGTTTGTGTTCACAAAATCAAGTAATCTCTGTGCCTGTAAATTTTGTGTCATATATGATTCTCACTTAATAGTGGGGTAATTAAATGTGCCCATGAATATGGTATTGGGTTGGAAGGTGACTGTTTCTATTAAGTTTAAATCAATTGTATGGGATTCCTGGGTCATAGAGGGGGACCTGTAGCTTGCAAAGACGTGGCACTGGAGTTTGCCAATGGTGATTTGAATGTGGAGAATCTAAAGTGCATCATCCTGTTTGAGCAGCCTTGGGTATATTTATTATTGATCTAAATCGAGACACCTCCACCTTTAGTCCCTGACTATGTAGTAGCTGGTCTAAATGTTTGAAAAGCATTATAACCTTGCACTATGTGCTCTCTGCGACTTCAAACCATGTCTCAGTGACTGCACAGATGTCAGCATTCTCTAGGGTGAAGAGAGCTTCTAGACAGTGGAGTTTAATTTTTTTAGACTCTTTGCATTGAGGAGTAACACCTTTAGATTTTCTTGGTTTTGATTTGCTATGTCAGAAGCACTTTCAGTTTGGCAATGTCTAAAAAGGGCACTATGGTGGAGAACAACGTTTTAGCTAATACTCAAATGCCTAGAGAGGAGAGGTGCAGACCATCCCTGGCAAAGCAGCATGGTCTGTTGACAATATCCTTCCATGCTGACAAATATTGCACCCCCTTAGAATGACACCAAAAACTAAGCCAATTATTAAAGTCAGTCAACTTTTGTTTTTATTGTGGCATCATCCTTGGAGAAGGTAAAATGCTTCTCAGTGCTAGGCTCATACCAGCCTTGGATGCATATTCCGAGAGCTCTATGATGTCTGTCTCCATATATATAGTCTAGGGAGGTACATCTCAGGTTATTTACACTGGCGTGCACTCTGACTGAGTCGTACTGGTATTCTGGTCCAATTGTCCTTAGTGCATGTATAATGTGGTGTATCCAACCTCTGATAAGCAACTGACCATGACTTTTTCCTTACTTGGCCTGGTGAGTGTACTTCACAATGGAGTCTCCAATGACCAAAATGTTGAATTGTATAACACCACCAATTTTCTTCACTGAATCATTCATACCGGCTAGCATTACACTCACAAGAGTTGCCACTTGAAATATGTTCTTCATAATGACACACCCATAAACGATGGCCAAAACAGCAAAGAAAGAACTTTTTTCATTTTTTTCCTCAATTAAATAAAGCACTTGCTTAGCAATTTTTGTCATCAGTATAGTCCAAAGTTATTCAAACCTTCAATGTATCATGATGTAGGAGTTTAACTGTTCTGTTAATATTTCTGTTTTTTTCTTGCTTGCTTTGCTGAAACCAATTTATTAAGATAAACTTTGGAGCTAATCTAGATTTAGAATAGGATTCTGCCTAGTCAGCTGGAAAATATTTGGCAATGCTACCTGATGAATTCTATTTATTAAATTTTTGGCTTTGTTACATGTATTCTGATCACAAATGCGCTTTGTCAGGCAAACATTTTCAGTAGTTCATGTTTAAGTTAGAACTGATCAAGGCAAACTTCCATTGCATCAGTCACATTTTCTGCCAGTGCATATGTAAACTATAATGCCTAGCACTGACACATGACACTGGATCCTAGAGAGTTTGGTTTTGTGAAAGGTAGACCATGCCTACTTAACCTGGTGGACTTCTTCGAAAAGGTCAGTAAACTGATGGATGGAGGCAAAACAATGCACACTGCCAACTTCAATCTGCCAAGATGTTTTGCACAGTACCTCTCTTGGGCATTGTAGATAAACTTACAAAATTTGGCATAAATCCATATATCATCCAATGAATAGCCAGTTAGCTTACTGATAGGACATAAGAAGTTAGTACAGGGCAATCCACCTCCACAAAGAGGCCATTCACTAGTGCAGCACCATATGGGTTGGTGCCGGGGCCTCTTCTTTTTGGTATCTACATCTCTGAAGTTAAAGCAAATATCAATGGCCTCTGGTTTCCCAAGATTGCAGACAATTGCTAACTAGGCATGATCACTGAATCCCCTACAACTGGAGTTACCCTTCAAGAGAGCTTGATGCAGACAAGCAACTGGGGCCAGCGCCATGAACTAAAACTCAATGTGAGAATTGCATAATAGTACCTATTGGAAAGATGGACATCCATGGAAATTACCACATTGACAATAGACTCCTAAAAGTAGACCTAGTAGTCAAGGATTATGACTACTATGGTGAGAAAATTGTTCTGCATTGCATAACATATAAGTAAGAGCATGGCATCCATGTCCAAAGAGGTCATTGTTCCACTGTACTCAGCTCTCATCCCACCAGTTGTTAAGTACAACACTCTCTTCCACATGTGCCTGACCACAGAAGTTCACAGAAAGAATACAGGGGGTAAACAACATGTCTTATGGAAACAGTCTCAAAGCTCTATCCCTGCACTTCATTTGTTATAGACTGCTGTGTGGCAATCTTTGTCTTACCTTCAAGGCATCTTCTGATCCCACACTCATGAATTTGTCTTGCATCCTCAAAACAAATAGCATCAGAAATACTATTCGAATGACCTAAATAAGACAGGTTGTAGGGACAATTAAGTGTCTCAAAAAGAATCCAGTTCTCTGGAAAAGGTTTCTCATCCATGTGAAGCAAAGCTCATCCCTACACCTACTCAGATGTAACTTGGACCAGTGGATGGGAAACCACAAACTTACCCCTCCTTTGACCACTGTTTCCCTAATGGCACATTCCAGCATGTGAAGGCTTGATTTCCTCAAGCCTATATCATAACTGTAAAATTATTTTGGGTGTTGATACATGTCAGCAATATTTTGGTAAGTTTGGAGTAAGTTTAGCTAGGCTTAAAATGGCTTTTGGGCCAAGAGCCCAATAACCACTTATGAAACTATGAACGGGGGAAACAACCCACTCCTCATGAAAGTGCATTATTTTCCTTTAATTCCCATTCTGGAGAGCATTGTTGCTCTTAGATAATAAGCTTGCATGTGCTTTCATAAATGTACATATGTTATACGTTATATTTTATTATATATAGACTGAGCATGCCTTTTTTAAGAAAAAATATTCCCTTAAATTCTTTGTTCCACATATTTTGTTTGTTCTTTTTTGTAAAGTTTAATTTTATTCGTTTCTTTTGTTAGTACTCTGATGTTTTTCTAAATGATGTCATTTTGTTCACTTGTTTTTATCTAATTTCTTCTGGTTTTAATACCTATTCTGTAATTGTAATAGCTACTATGTATATTGAGGGACATAGCTGTAGCGTATGGTAAATGTGGCTATGGTCTTGTGTTATTTAAAGAGCACTTTTTGAAACAAGAACACTTTTTTCCATTTCTATATAAGTATTTTTCTGGTATTTAGTTTTAAATGATTTACTGAGGATGACATTTTATTGAGAAGCTTCTAAGAGAAGGATTGCTCAAAATGAAGGATTACTCTGGCAGTTTAGTACAAGCTTCTTGAGACCAGCTGTACCAATATATGTTGTTTAAATACTAACAGAGGCAAATTGTCTTTTAGGTTGAAGCACTTGCTTATTAAGCACATTGAAGTTAACATTTGTTTTTATGTTTAAGGTTTAAAAAAGCTACAGAGTAGTAAAGCAATACTGAGCTCAGGCATGTGATTAGTAAAGAAAATCAGCATTAATTTGTTTTTTCTCACTTACCATTTCATGTCAACAGAGGAGCATGGTAGCAAAAAAATGGAAAACCTTCTATAGTTTTTATTTGTGATAACGTATTTTTTTCCTGTGCTGAAGATGAAATAATTATAAATGTATCCTCCTTAATACAATACATGCATATAATACCAAGACTGGATAACGTAACATTTCCCAAGAATGTAAGCATTCTGGTAATTGTCTTTTGAACTGTGAAAGAAGAGGTTGTTTCCCTTTTTTTCAGTATGAATGTGAATACATTGGAGATTTTGGATTATTTTTTTATGTGAGGAGTTTTTTCTAATGTTTAATTACTAAGCAGTAGATATTTCTGAAACCCTGAGATACCACTTAATGAGCAGTTTATGATTTCTGTTAGCAATTCTTTTTTTCAACTACCTGTATTATGCAGCATTAATAACCCACTGGCATAGGTGTATTTTTTTTTTTTTGCCAGTCATGTGAAAGTTGTTAGTTTTCCATTTTTTACACGTGTGGTTTCTTGTTAGTCATCATCACTAGTAGTTTCAATGGTAAGCGTATGTCTAGGATGGTTTACAATTAAAATGTTTAAATTCAGTTACACGACAGGCTCCTCCTCGAACATGATAGGAGCTACAGTCGGAATGTCGACGGTCATGTGTACATCCGTTCACAAGGATGTACACAAGGCAGGGACATGGACCATGGTTGTCAATGGCAGATGCCAACATTAATATCAACAGAACATTGTCGATCTTGCTGTGTCGACCTTCAGACCTACTTAATATTTATGAGTCGAGGATATGCGTTGCAGAAACCACTGTTCGTGGTTGTAAGTTTCGAGCATTTGGTAGTAAACCATGTAGGATACTACTGTTGTCCCTGGATAAGTGTTTATGGCAACATTTGTAACTGATAATGTTTTAATAGGTATGAAAGTTGCAAACAGGTGGTAATGTTGTCCCAGTGCTGTAGTGGAACCACCAGTATGAAACACTTTTCTGGTATTTAGTACTAAAACAAAATGTTCTCACCTTTTGAAAATGAAAATAAAATGCATGGTTTTACCTCTGCAGGAGCTCCTTATTGAAATGTTGACACTCAAAATGCGAACACTGACAAGCCGAAAAAAAGACTGAAAACACAGGAGAAGAGTGAATCTCAAAAATCGTTCTTCTCATTTAAACTTCTTTTTTGCAGGGGGGGGGGGCTGCACCTTCCCCATGCAGGGGCAAGCCCCTACACTCCCCAAACATATATATATATATATATATATATATATATATATATACACACACACACACACACACACACACACACACACACACACACACGTTTTTTTTTTTTTTGTTTGTTTTTTGGGCCGTTAAGTCTCTGCATTTCAGAACTCACTCTAGCAGATCCCAACAAATAGTTACCACTTTACAGAGATAACTTCCACTCTCCTGCTTTTTTTTGCCTTGTCTCTCTTTCAAAAAAGCAACTTAAGTAAAATAAAAAAAAAAAGAACAGAACAGTAATGCCAGTGGCTGACTTAGTAAGATAAGCATTCAGAAAATGTCCAGTTTGAAAGAAGCACAATTAGTGCCCCAGTGAGGCTCTGTGAGAGAGGTTGAAAGCATGGGTAAAATTAATGCATGTGGCAATGAATTCATTATTTTTTTTCCATTATTGGTATCCACTTCAAATTGATGCACTGGGAACTAGCCCAGTTTACCCCACTCTGCTGTTACTGTATTCATATTCCAGAAAAGATGAGCTGAAGATATTCCTAGTATCTTAAATTGTTGTAATATGTAGTTATTTTCACGTGTTTTTCATAAACATATAACCCTGCAAAAGTTTAAGTGAATCCTAGATGGAAGTTTATTTCTGTTTTCTTTTCCACAAATCTGATAATCTAATCTTTGCTTTCCTATATCACATTTTTTGATAGATAGATCTGCCAGAGCAGACTACTGTGTGAGTATATCTGGCTTTTGAGTGGTTCCTTTTTTTGTATTACAGTATTTTATTTAACTATCTTTTTTATTTGACAGAAGCCAGCCCTTGTTTTTTGACTTGTAGGGGAATTATTTGCTTGCACATTTTGGAAGGAGCTATAAAATGACTAATCATTCTGAGTAAGGTAATTGCAGATAAGCAATATTAAACAAATATAAATGCAGTTATTTATAAAAGGTCCGTCGAAAACCGGACTTTTCCATTAGTAAAGCTTGCTATGTTAAATGGGTTTAAAATGTATGACAGCTGTTTAAAAGTCATCTCCGTGGCTGATTTTCTGTAACATTAGTTAGATAATTAGAGCTTTGAGAATAAAGATCTCCGTTGCTTTTTGTTCGCTATGTTAAATGAGTTTAACATGGCGAGACAGTTAAAATAAACGGACATCTCCGTTGCTTATTTTAAAACTGTCTCGCTATGTTAAACCCATTTAACATAGCGAACACTAAAAGCAATGGAGATCTTGCTTTCTCCGTTGCTTTACAACTCTGATGTACTGCGCGGGGGCGCAGTACATCAGAACTGCGGATGCCAGACATCTGCAGAAGGGTAGCAAACAGGCATTATACTATGCCATTATTTAAGAAAAGTAATAGTTTCTTTTCTTAAATAATGTCATGGTATAATAGCAATAACCCACTTCTGGGTGTGGGTAATGCTGTATTTACACGGTTGGCTTTGTTTGGTCCTCGGGCCCTCGGGACCAAACCACGCCAACCGTGGGTAAATCCAGCATTACCCACACCCAGGTGTGGGTTATTGCTATAATCATTCTGAGTAAGGTAATTGCAGATAAGCAATATTAAACAAATATAAATGCAGTTATTTATAAAAGCTGTAGAAAACCTGATGCTGTTTCCAGTAAAGCTTGCAGTAAAGTGGAAAAATGTATGAAGCTGTTTAAAAGTCATGTGGCTGATTTTCTGTAACATTAGTTAGATAATTAGAGCTTTGAGAATAAAGCTTTTTTGTTTGTTTGTTCATTTTTTCTGTAACATTGAGCTTTGGGAATAAAGCTGTTTTGTTTGTTTGTTTGTTTGTTTGTTTGAAGACTGTCACTTCCTGACAACAACTATGTTGCCATAAACGGGCTACAGATTCCAAAAGAGCTAATTGACTTTTCATAAGGTTGCTTAAATTTGAAACAGTGAATCCAAAATGAAATGTGAGAATCCAGGATGTTTTGCTAACTATATGGGGGGAGCTTGTCATAGAAGAGAGTGCTGTCTGTATAAATGCCAGTGATGATTTCTTCCAACATACACACTATCAATTCTTCAATGGATTTGAGTCTTCCAAGTGTAGAGAGCAACTGTTAAAATTGTCTTTTATTTTCCTCTTGGAGAAAACGATGAACTAACTGCATGTGAAAAAGTAGGCCTGCTGACTGGAAACATTGAGCTTACAGCCACAGATTCTGCCTCTGAGTGCTCTACAAGTGATAAATTATTATGAAATGTACTACCAGATAAACTACAGTAAATCTTAAGGTAGTGATAGGAGTAGGGACCAGATAGTTATTAATATTTGTTTTCTAAATGTTACATTGTTTTTAAATTTTTTATTCTGCATGATCTTTTCTGGGCAGCCACAGTGGTGCAGCATTTAGCTTTGCAGCCTCACAGTAAGAGGTTCTCTGGTTCGATTTTCGGCTGGAGTGTCTTCTTTGTGAAGTATGCATGTCCTCCCTGCAGTTACATGGGTTTCCTCTGGGTGCTCTGGTTTCCTCCCATATCCCAGTGACATGCTGTAGGTGGATTAGACACTGTAAATTGACCCTAGGTGTGAGTGTCTGCGTATGTGTGCCTTCTGTGGAACGTTGGGTACCTGGCTGGCAACCCAACACTGTAAAAACTCCACTGCCAATCATTCTGCAGACCATTGTTATGCTGTGGTGACCCCTAACCAGAAGATTCTGAATTTTCTTATCCAAGTGCATATTTTTAACATTTTAGATCCAGCTGTCTGTCAGCCATGTGATCCTCTGCTGGTCAGTTTAGATAGCCATCCTTTTTTATTGTCTTAAACTGCCCTACTCCCACTATACATGCCAAATAATATGCCTAGGTTTTGTTCGGAAATAGGCATCAGTTTAGGGGTTTCATTTACTTCCACAAATGATTTAACATCTGAAAGTGAATTCAAACAGATGAAAAAGAACTTAGATGGAAAATCAAATTCTCTAAAGGCAAATCTGAACTGAAAATTAAGTTTGTAAAGGACAATCAGAAGTCTGTTTTTATAAGTATTGCAGAAAACTTAGAAGCAGTACCCATCAGTGCACTTAGCTAATATATAACAGCATCACATATTCATCCCCAGAGGACATAACCAACATATTAGCTGATAAATGTACCTCTAACGTTATACCTTACCTTTCCCTAATTGTCCCCCACTATGCTTTCTCTCACACACACATGCTACATGACCTCAGAGCAAGTCCAAAGGATGTTCCCGAAGACCAAAACAATGAGCTTGGGTGTTTTTTTCAACATATTGTACATAATTAAACATATTAATTCTCAGCCCCTCCACTGGATTCAGGCTTCAGGTGTGGAGAATTGCTGAAGTTCTACTTCCCAGGAGATGCCTCACCATTGACAGTGGTAACTTGAGACCAACAAACCTAACCAGCCTTATCCGCAAGGCTTTGGAGCACATCATTCTACAACCTATTAAGAAGGACCTCAGTTTCTATAGTCCCTTGACCCAAGCCAGGTGGGGTTCACTAAAGCTAGATCCTGCCTTCTAAACCTAATGGACTTCTTTCACTAACACATTCAGTGCAGGCAAGTCAGTACACACTGCTTACCTCCACCTGATGAAGGCCTTTGGCACATCCCAAATTCTGGTATTATAGACATGCTAATCAAACTAAATGTAAACTCCTGTGTAACCTGCTGGATAGGCAAACGTGATCATTGAGAGAATCCAGTTTGTTAGTGTAGATTTCGCACTCTCATCAAAACATTGTTACTAATGGTGCCCCTTGGTCAGCCCTTTTGTCACTTCTCTTTGGTATGTACTACTCTAATGTCAAGGTCAGTGTTGGGGGCCTGCAGCCTACCAAGTGTGCAAATGACTGCAAGTTGGAACTGTCATAAACTCTCCAGCTGCCTCACAGGATGATCGTAGGCATACAAATAATTGGTGCCAGCATCATGGCCTTATGCTAAATGCCAAGAAATGTAAAATAATGCCATTTGGCAAACATAAGCACCTATTCACCTACCACATAGATGATACCCTTTGAAAATAAATGCAGTTATTAGGAATCTGGGCACTTTTATTGACAATGAACTATTGTTTTACTACCATGTATCTACTGTTGTTTGGAAATCCTTTTATCTAGCCAGACTGATTACCACAGGTATATCTTCAAGGTCAAAGGAAGTTATTACCCCCTCTACTCCTCCATTATTAACATCCGCGGTGGTGGTGCTGCGGTAGCATTGTCGCCTCACAGTCAGATGCTTTCCGGTTTGATTCTCAGCTAGAGGGTCTTCTGAGTGGAGACATGCGTGAATAGGCGTACCTTCATTGAAGGTTGTGTGTCAGGGCTGGTAACTCAGCATGTAAAAATCAACTACCAATCATTAGCAGACCGAAGTTCCACTGTGGCGACCCCTAACCGGAAAAAGCCGAAAGACACAACAACAACAGCAACAGCAACTCCTCCATTATTAAATCCATAATATATAATATATAATATATAATAATATAATATAATATAATATAATATCCCTGTTATTATGTAGTTGTCAATATAGATGATTTGGCTTAAAAGTCATGGCATTATTTCACATAAAAAAGAAAAGACATTGTTTCCCATGCACTGCATTGACCACGCTGAAGCACTTTCTCTCCTCTCTGTTTCTTATAGACTTTTTAGAGGTTTATTTGCCTTGCTTACAAAGCTTTGAGGGATCTAGTTCTAAGAAACCTCCATCATATCCACAAAACAAGCAACACTTAAATGCCTGCTCCAAGGTACTCAAATTCTGCTGCAGCATAAACTAGACCTGCTGGTAATGTACATATCTCTCACAAAGCATTCCTCTTTTATGGAATAGATATTCCTTAAATGTAAAACACAGTAGTTTCCTGACTCACTTCAAACACAAGCTGGACAAATGGAAGGGAAACCATAAAGTCACCCCTGGTCTAGTCCCTCAAACCATCATTGAAAGGGGAAAACAGGTAGTAGCCATGTTGTATGGTACTGACAAAATAGGATCTTGAGTCTAAGGCCTCAAAGGATGCATTTGATCAATAGCCTAATATTAATCTTTAAACCCCTCAGGACCCCCCTGCACCCTTGAAACCAGTACTTATTTGGAGACTCTGGTCCCCACTGAGGACATAACTAAAGTAAGGTGCATCTCAGACATGAACTGCCATGCTGCACTCTCTTCCTGCAGAGAGGTAAGCTGGCTGGTAATCGTCTACTTACCAACATCAACTCCAACATGTACCCTGAGCCACTCACTGAACTTGGATCACCTGGATTACAGTCAGGACCTTATCCCTCTGTGCCAAATGAGCTGCCTTTGTCACATTTCTAGTTGCTTCTATACTTAATTTTCATAATGCATTCACTAATTCTTCATTTTCCAGTAAGGAAGCAATTTAGTTTCAAATGTTTATGGTTGGTTGTTTATACTTAGAATTGTAGTTACAAAAAGTGCTGAATTATTATCTATTGCTATCTGTAATGCAGAAAGTTGCTGATTTGCTACAGCTACCATTATCTAATGTGATTTAATTGGCTCTTTTTTTAAACTGTTTAGTAATTAAAACCATCATTGTGCCAACTAGGTCAAGTTAGTAGCGGCATGTTACAATAACACTGTGACAGTGAGTGTGTGTATTTATATATTTGTATGTATATCTATGTGTAAATACAAAATGCTATAAGGAAAATTCAGGTAGCTTTGATCAGATCACACTGAAAGGCACTTGAGCAAGTATATGATGGAGGAATTACTAAAAAGCCAATATTTTGACTAATCAAGTTTACTGCTCTGTACAGTGCTTATTTAGGTTTGGCAGGTATTGGACATAACACAAGCCGGCAGCACATTTTTGCCATATGCTGTTAATGCCAACCACATCAAATATCAACAGGCAGCAGAGGTACAGATCATAAAACTGTGCCCTGACCATTACATTATCAAGGAATACCAGTTCAAGATGTGTTTATTGATTTACGGCACAGCTGCCAGAGCACAATCTTGTTTTGGTGAGTCATACACTTATGTAAATTTCACTGTGTCTTTCTCTTGTCTTATTATACTAGTATTTAATTATACGATTTTCATATTAGATCTTTAAAAGTTATTAGACAGAAAACAAACCTAAAACAAAAGTGTCTTTCAGCGAAGCCTTAGTAAGATTAGCTATTAGCTCACGAGATGAGCTGCTAACTTTACTTACTATTTAATATAAAAAGGAAAAATAGTTCAGAACTTTCTTAAGAGGCCTCCCAGAACAGAATGTCTCATGTACACTGACAACCATTTAATTCTCCAACAGACAATTACAGTATGTGAGAGCTGTACTTACACATTGTCACTGGAGGCCATACTCACATACAGAAACAAAATGCAACAAACAGGTCCTCAGCGACTCACACACACCACTCACCACACCCACAAAGGAACATACACATAGACTTACATATGGAGAGATGCATGTAACGTACCAAGCCTCAAAGGCCTCTCAGGTGCAGTCCTCAGAAACTCTGCATGCATACAAACAAGACACTTGTCAGCACTACACATTAAGCTACATCTCATTGTGTCTCAGTGGTCAAGCCCATAAGGTGAAACATTTCACAACCCAACATTCTGGCCATCGGTATCTCCATTCTGAGACACACCAATGTCCCCCTTACAAGGTTAAAGAGAAGGGTCAGGATCTTGCAGATCATACAAGCACTCAGGTCTCTAACCATTAAGTACCAGCATGACTCAGTCATAGTCCATGTAGGTGTATATGACCTGAGATGTGCCTCCCTGGACTATATGAAGACAGACATGATTGAACTCTCAGAATATGTGTCACAGGCAGGTATGTGCCTAACACTGAGCAGCATTTTACCATCTGTAAGGATGATGCCCAATAAAGACAGAAAATGATCAACTTTAACAATTGGCTTAGCTACTGTTGTCATTCCAAAAGGGTGACGTATTTGTCAACTTGGACAGACTTGGTTGACATACCATGCTGACTTGCCAGTGATGGTCTCCACCTGTCATCTGTAGGCTTTCAGATATTGGCAAAACATTATCCACCCCTATATTTTAGGCATTGCCAAACAGATAAACCTTCCAAAATATCAAAAGCTACTCAGGACAAGCTAAAGGTATTACTGCTCAATGCTAGGAGTCTCAACAAGAAGCTGCACTCCTTAGAAACTCTCCTCACCCTGGAGAATTGTGACATCTCTGCAGTTACCAAAATATGGTTTAAAGCCATGGAAAGTACTCTGGCAGTGCATGGTAATAACACCTATCATATGTTCAATTCACTCTCTAAACATGAAAGAGTGAAAGGTGGAGGTGTATCTGTTTACATAAAGGATAATCTCACTTCAAAGCTGATCAAGATATACGACATGTTTGAACTACTCCATGTCCAACTAACTATGGGGAAAATCCATTATCATATTCTTGCTCGCTACAGGTCCTACTCCATGAACCAGGAAACCCATACATCATACTTAGAGTTACTGGAATCACTCACCACCCAGCCCAATACTATACTCGTGGGTGATTTTATCTACCCCTCCATTAACTGGAAGGCATACATGGCTACTAACATACAGACCCAAAGATTTTTTGACTTTATGAATTCAAGTACCCTGGAGGAGATGGTCTGTACTACCACCAAGGTAACAAATATCATAGATCTGGTACTCACAAATATGGGAGAGCATTGTGCCCCCCCCCCCAATGTGTGATGTCCTCACTGGTACGTTCAGATCACAAAGTGGTCTCTCTGGAAACTAAGATAAAACTAGACCCCCTGCTGAACCCCAAAAACGTTAAGAACTGTTCTAAAGCAAACTATTTGCTATTAAGTGACAGCATAACTAGGTTTCCTATACAGAGGAGTACACAAAATCCCTGTATGACAACATAAATAACTGCATAAAAATGGCAGTACGGAAACAAAATAAGCCTACGTCAAACCACAAAAACAAGCCATCTTGGTGAACCCCTGGTCTTAATAGGCTGTACAACAAAAGAAAGAAAATACTGTTAAGAGGTAAGTGGGAATGTGCACAACAGAGAAATAAGTCCCTCATTAGTATAAACGAGCAAATCAAGGAACTAGTTAAGTCTCTGAAAGCAAACTTTGAGGTAAAAATCGCCTCCGACTTTAAGGATAACCATAAGGTATTTTTTAGTTATGTCCACAGTCTTAAGGGCAACACCCAACAATGTGCAAAATTAATTATAGATGGTATCTCCTATACTTAGCCAAAAGGTACTTTCAGCTAAAACTTCACTCCCCCATCACCACCAGTTGTCCCCCAAGAAATACCCTCCACCACTCCTCTGCCAATTAAACCAATGAGCAGGTTGCCACTGTCCTCTCTAAGGCTAAAAACATGACATCAGTGCAGCCCAATGATATATACCTGGTTGTCTCTTAAATAGCTTAAATGAAGACCTATCAGGCCGAGTAGGATCTCTGTTTAACCACAGCCTCTGAAAGGGCTTTGTTCCAAAAGGGTGGAGAACAGCTAAGGTCATCCCTCTACATAAGGGAGAACCATCAACTGACCTGGTAAATTACAGACATATAAGCGTGACTAGTCTTGTTTGTAAGGCCTAGGAAAGAATGATCATGGGCCTGATAAATGAAGACATAGGAAACCTCCAAAAACTGGACCCGACCCATTTTAGCTTAATCAAGATCACGTCATGTCTACTAAATCTTGTGGACTTCTTTGAGGACATCACTAAGGCCATGGATGACGGCAAAACAATACAAACCACTTACCTCAACCTGGCCAAAGCATTTGACATAATTCCCCACTTAAGTATTATAAGTAAACTCACAAAATTGGGCATAAATCCATATGATATCAGATGGATAGCCAGTTGTCTAAAGTACAGGACACATGATTAAAGTGGGTGATTCAAGTTCCAGCAAGAGGCCAGTTACTAGTGGTGTGACACATGGTTCAGTGCTGGGACCATTCCTGTTCAGAATATACATCTCAGACACTAAGGCCAATGTGGAAAGCAAAGTTTGCAGACAACTGCAAGCTGGGGACAATCATTGAATCCCCCAGTGATGTAGGTATCCTTCAGGAGGGGCTAAATTAGGAAAACGATTGGTGTCAGAACCATGGCCTGAAACTAAATGTGAAGAAATGCATTACTGTACCCTTTGAGAAACCAAATACCACTGTAACTACAACATTAACAACACACCTCTAAGAGTAGGCTCAGAGATGAGGGCGGTAGGTACTCAGTACCCCAAACTTTGACTGTCATGTGCCCCCAGTGGTGAGGAAGTCATTCTTTGTGGCACAGCTTATAAGTAAAAGTACGGCATCCAGATCTAGGGAGATTATAGTCCCACTGTACACAGCCCTCATTAGACAGATAATCGAGTACAGTGCGCAATTTGGAATATTCTTGACTAAGCACTCACAACAGCTGGATCAACCCCAGAGATTCCTCACTAAGAAAATACAGGATGTTAACAACATGTCCAGTGAGGATTGACTGAAAGCCCTTTCCCTTTATTCAGTCTCATATTGACCATTAAAGGGTGACCTATGCCTGACCTATAAGGCACTCACAAATCCAGCCTTAATGGAGCAGAAAATACAGTCATATCAGTCAAATCCTCACTGGATTTAAAACAGGAACCTAATCAGAATGTTTACCAACTTAGTCTAATAATGACTAAAGGACTAGAGTTTTCATGTTCCTGATGTAATTAAAAATTTGTAATCATGTGGCTTACTGAATGTAAAAGCTATTTTTAGCAGAAGGTGATAACAGAAGGCAAACTTTGCAGTAATAGGAATTACCTAATACATAACTTCAATAAACGTTTCATTACCAACTCGTTATTTTTGCCTTGAGGTTGTAGGGTTTAGAACTTAAAGGTGTTCCTTTCCTCTGTTTTACCAAGGATATATGTAACATCTGTGGTAAGATAAGCATGGTTCATCCTAAATAAAGCAAACCACTTTAACAAACTCTTGCTGTGAGGTAGCATTGTGGCCTCACAGCAAGAGGTTCTCCCGTTCGATTCTCAGCTGGAGTGCGGGGAGTGCCTTCTGTGTGGAGTCTGCATGTCCTCCCTGCAGTCAGGTGGGCATTTGAAAGACATGCGTAAATGGGCTTGCCTTCGTTGAAGGTTGAACATTGAGCTGGCACCTCAGCATTCGTGAAAATCTACTGCCAATTATTAGCGGACCAGAGTTCCGCTGTGGCAACCCCTAACCGGGAAAAGCCGAAAGACAACAACAACTTTAACAAACTCCCATGACCATTGTGATCCAAAGTGAAATGTTTGGCAAGACAGATAATTTTCCTGTGCATTACATCTTACAGGGATAGTGCAATAAGTACATGACCTGGGATGTGTGACAGCTGAAGTCCACTGTACTCACATATCTTTCTCCACTGATATAATGGGTCACTGAATTACCTCCATAAATACATGATGTACTTCCAGGGATACATGATGTACTTCCAGGGCACTGTTCCATCAGTAGTCTTCTTTGCCATATTGAAGACAAACATAACAGACTGTGCTAGCCTATCCCAAAGGCATGGAAAGTTCCTCTATCTTAACATAAGCTTAGTTTAAGGATTATAGATAGAATGTCATCACTTAGAGGTGTATACCAGTATTTCCTGGTTATTACAGAGACTATCTCCACAAGTGAGGCTTATATTCTTGCAAGTTATACCTCTGGTATATTATCACATCTCTTTTGAAGATGAAAGTGTCTTTGCTCCAGCTATGTAGCTCTGGACGAAAGCTTTGCTGTACAATAAGCCTACTCCAACAAATCCATTTGAAAATCTCTGTGCTATTGTATTCTCACTATCTGCTGAGACACCTTATGGAATTCTGAATTAAACATGCAGGGTTTTGTGCCCTTAAGAACTTAATGTAAGGTAGAAATTCAGTCAGATATAGTAAGTGAGCCGTTTCTGCCATAAAAACAGTACTGGCGGGTGTTGCTTCCCTGTACGTAATGGACCTGACTTCTGTGCTCTCTATATGCTGCCTGATGTCCAAATAGTTAATATAGTTCTCCTTTCTAACATAAGAACAATATGGTCTGATTCAATCTCTGAAAAAAAATCTGGAGTACTCTCACATATGAGAAATGGATCATCTGTGTATATATGTATATATATATATATATATATATATATATATATATATATATATATGTATATATATAACCCATTTAACATGTTTTAGTTATAGCTCTGCACTTAAACTAAGAGTTACGTCTCTGTTATGTAATGTACATGCATCTACCCTTTATATGACGATACATACAAAGTCCATTGACATTTGAAGACACTGAGCACTGACTCAGTGTATGGACTTAGTGCTGGGTTTTACTGTAGTTTAGTTTGTTTTTCGGAGTCAGTAGGTCTGTCATGCATAGTAGTAGGTTTACAGCATATATCTGTGCTGTTGCTGCCTTCAAAAAACTATTGTACATAATGTTGGCAACTATAAATACCTTCCTATCATTGGCAAATGGATCTTTTCTGTAGTAATAATTTGTGGTTTCCTACTGCTAGAAACATTCTGTCTCACCTCTGAAAGAGCCCATTTTATGGCTATTTTAGAAGCCATATCTAATTTATGTTTTACAATCTTTTTTATTACAGAGTTATTTTAATTTTATTTTCTTTCCTGAATTATAAATGTTTTGTGCTATAGCAAAAAGCAAACTTTGTAATTATTTTTTTATGAGGCCTATTGCATTACTTGCTTGCAACCTTGAATGAGGCTCAGGGGCAGCTCATGGTATCGGACTGCAGCCCCCCCAGTTGTAAAATTCAAAAAAGAAGTTTAAAAATTAAATAATTAGCCGTGAGTCCCAGAACTCGAACTGTGCATGCGTGCTCGGCGAGTTCCAGGTGTCTGTAAATCACCAGTCCAGATTACAAAAAGACAGCATCAGTCTACAGGTGGCCAGAAGTCTATGCGGTTTGTAACTGTATAAACTGGAAGGGGATCAGACTGCAACATCTGCAGTCACATACATGGGTACAAGGGAAATTGGATTGCAACATCTGCAGCCAGATAGCTACTGATTGGCTCTCACTGCAAGGGAAGGGAATTTGGAATTATTATAAGGGAAGGTTCATATCCAGGAACGCTGCTGCAAGGGAATATACAGGGTATATGTGTCTTGGGTATAGGTAGCAACAGCCTGAATTCCCTACCCACCACCACTTGTGAAAACTGTCCAGATTTTTGCCTCATATTTTTGTTCTGTTCCTCAAAAAAATCTGTGATTTTCTGGATTTTTGTAATCAGTGAAGGACTGAATTCACTAAATAATGACAGGCATTTGAATTTCAGACTTCATATTCTTCAGAAAATACATGGTAACACAAAAGCTTTTATTCTAGCAATTTTCTAAGTTTATAAGATCAATATTTGAAATTTGCCCCAATTTTTGGGCTGTATTCCCCCATTATTGGCTTTGCCCAGGTGTTTGTGCTAAGAAGTTGAGAGCTATGGTGAGAACTGAATTCACTGAATAGGTTTGGGGGCTGTATTCCTCCATTATTGCCTTTGTCAAGGTGTTTTGTGCTAAGAGGTATTGTGTTATGGTGAGAACTGAATTCACTAAATGATAGTCCAAGTGTCAGTCTTCCTGTCTTTCAAGAAACAGCTGATTTGGCATAGTGGTATGTTGCTATGACTGTAGTGCACAGTATCCTGGGTTCAAGACTTGGCAGTGAAACCCATGGTGGTAACACATTTTATTCTAACAACTTTCCAAGATTATACAAGCAATGTTTAAAATGTGTCCCTAGATTTTGGGCTTTTGTCCCACCAATACATTTTGGCTTTTTCCATATTTCTTATGCTGCAAAGTTGAGAGATATAGTTGAGTGTCAAGTGGATTTTACAAGGAGCTGAGAGCTTCAGGGGAAGAGAAGTTTAGTGCTGCTTATGCTAAATCTGCTTGCATTGTTAATAGAATAACAGGCTGAATACTTGCTTTTGATGCAGAAGGCTGTGGGTTCTACTCCTACAGTATGTAGATGCATTGCTGATACTGTACTGTGTTGTACTTTTAAATGGGGTGGATGCTGCAGTCCTGAGAATGTCCTCTTTAGCAGAGATACCTAGTAACTATGAAACTGTTATAAGTGTGCCACCCATTCCCTGTTGCAGTATTACTAGCTTATCATTTTCTTTAATGCAGCATAGATGATTTATTCATCAAGGACAAAAGGCACTTTATTTCTAGGTGAAACAATAAAATATGAAGTTGTTTGCTAGCAACAACCTTTTCATTAGTTACATATCTCTTTGATGTGGAATTGTTTAGATGACTTTTACTTCTGCAGAGATTGTGCATATTTACTGATACTGGTGGATTGTAGAATTTTGAGCAGACTTTTATGATGGAAATGTTCAAATTGGGCAGTTTTGTCATTACTGGTGCATGCATTTTGTTTCATTGTTTACTGAAAATATATTCAAAACAATAAATTAAAAATGCTTTCTAACAACTGTATTGTATTATACAAGGAATATAATTTAATATAATCAGGAAGGTGTTTATTGATTATCTGATCAGCTGAGGTATGCCCCTCCCCGTTCTTGGCTGGATGTGTTTGATTAGGAACCAGTTAAATCAACTGTCTACAAGCACAAACTGCTTTGTTACTGAATATTTTCACTGATTGAGTCTGAATGCTACTGAAAGTGATGAAGCGAGATTGACACAATCATTTCTTTTATATCTTCATTTTTTTTGGGTTGGGGGTACTTATTGTCCACACCTAGGGAACTAAGTCCGTCATGTATGATTTCTGACATACAACTCTCTCTGTTGAACTATACCTCTCAACTGTCCAGATTTTCACAGAATGAATAGATTTTTGCTTTTTATTTTTGGTTTGTTCCTCATAAAATTTGTGGTTTTCTGACAAATCATTTAGGAATGAAGTCACTAAATAATGACAGACATTGAGTTTCAGACTTCATACCCTTCAGAAAAATGTATACTAAAGCAAGACCTGTTATTCTATCAACTAAGTTTATAAAAGAGCAATTTTTAGTACTGTTTGTTCTCCCAATATATTTGGCCTTGACCAGATTTCCTACGTTAAGAGGTTGAGAGGTACGCGCAAATAAATCACTTTATAGAATTAGGTATATCCAAGCCTCTCAACTGTCACTGATTTTGGCACAAAATGTTGCTCTTCCCCTATTAATCCCTCCACAAAATGGCAATTTTGGAAGAAACGTGGATAGTTTACAATTAATACATAATTGTAATGATCAGAGTTATAGACATATATGCACATATATATACTGTTTATATATTTCCACCTTATTTTATTTCATTTTATGCATATACTATTAATTTTATACATTTATTGATATTTTTACAACCAATTTATACATCTTGCACACCTAATGTCCCAACGCAAAATGTTACATGACTTATTATCAAAATGTTTCAGGTCATTTAATGTTGACATACTTTCTGTAAGAATTTATGTGATTTTTTGATTGTATTTTATAACCCCAGTTCATTTAATTGGTTTTAATTGTTTTAATTATTCTATTATATAAAGTAATGTAGACTATATAATGTGCTGAATTAACTCAGTATTTGTAGGATCTGAAGAAGCTAACCTAGCGAAAGCGCTTATCCCTGTTTTTATTTCTTATTTGCTATATATAAATAAATGGACTTGAATGAATATTAACTGGACTTGGCTGCTTGAATAACAGAAACTTTGGACTTTTGGTGTAACTCTCGTTCTTCGCACCAGTACCTATTTTTTGCTAATACTTTATTCCTTTGGTACCAGTGCGTTTATCCGTTGGACTGTTATATATATTTTTTACATTTATTTTCCAACTCTTATCAGCCCAACACGAGGAGCGAGGTTTCTTCATTGAAATTTTCAAACTATTTGAATCTAGTTTCTCAGCACAGGATGGCTGACATAGAACTTGCCTATATGCCAAGAGGCAAAGATAACGTTGCAACTACACAGAAGCCCAGAAGTGAACACCGGGGCAAGGATGTACTTGAACTCCAGTTCCGGAAATACCTAAACTGAACCTCAATTTCATCATGGTTTCTAGAGGACAACAACGCTACGAGTGATAGCGAAAGACCTGCGGTCGATATGGAGAGACTAAACAGATTACTTGGGGACATGGAAAAGGATTTTTATAAACTAAAACGGCTCCAAACTCAACAAATACATTTTGAGTTTTGCTTGCAAAACAACATAATACCACGCGGATTAAGAGTTTTTTCGATGCCAAGCCAAGGACATGAATACCCTGAATTGCTTGCATTATGGCAACGTATAGATACAAGCTGTAAGTACTTAAAACTTTTAATTGACTTTTTTCTACCTGAAGAAAAAGAACTAACAGACGATATAAATGCTACGCAAACAGAACTTTTTAATAATTTTTCAGAAAACACTGTTAATGCACTTTTTGATAATATGTTAGACTGTGTATCAGCTTATGATCATAAATTATTTCAACAGAAGAAATCTAAAGTGTCTAGAGATTTTAGAGATTTTAAAACTGGTAATGTCTTTACTTGGCCCAGGAACACTTCTAATATTAATAATGTTGTTAGAAATGGGCAAACTGTTGGACATGTTAGTGAAAGAATACCTGTTGATACTAATCCAAATACAGTCAATGGCAATGATATGATGCATAGTCATGTTAATCCTAATAAAACTATCAGTAATACTGTACAGCATCATAATGAAATTAATGGAACTACTTCTAATAATTCTTTTAACAGAAATGTTTGTGCAGCTATTGATAACACTGCAAAAACTGTGGAAAATGTAGCTGATGTGGTTGAAAAACCTAGATCAGACAGTCATTCAATAGCCATACTAGACAGTAACACAACATCCAACAATGAATTAGAAAACATCTGTAATGATTCATCAGATGTTATATGCTTAACACATTCAAGTGCCACTAATAACCAAAATTTATATCCGAAGGTCAGCGTTACTAATGGCAACATTAATGGCAAGACTCCTACAACACCAGTAGTGAGACCAAAGATAAGAGACAATATTAATGTTACAGAAACAGGAACCAACTTGTCCTTCCCTTTAGCCATACATCAGGACAGGGGCCCAAGGAGGACCCATTCAATGAGCAGAGGGAGGCAAAAAAGAAAGATATCAGGGGAAACTTTACATCATACTACCCTGAAGAAAATGTGGAACAGCAACCACCAGGATTGATTTTTAACTTATCTAGTATTGAACTGACAAAGGATGATGTTGAACTTTTAAACAAAGGTTTGAATTTCATACCACATACTAACAGTGGTATTATTGATACAGTCACAGATCTTAAAGTATTTTGTCGCAACATAATGCTGAAATATATATTTGATTCAAAAGATGAAGTTAAAGCACATAATACATGCACTAATAGTAACAATACCAAGCCTTTTATTTTTAAAAATTTAAGTGACTTTACACCATGTAACCATCCTTTGGTTGAAGCTTATTTTAAAGTCACTGAAGAGGAATTTCATAAATTTTATAATAATAAAAAACAATATGAAATAAGGAACAAGAAAAGATTTGATAATTTAAATTTTAATGAAAGAACCAGTTTGAATAAATTAAAAAATGATTCAAATATTATAATCAGACCAGCAGACAAAGGATCTGGAATAGTGGTTTTAGACATTGAACATTACATACAGAAAATGAAATTTATGCTCCAAGATAAATTCTATGTCAAAGAAAATATGGAATCTGTGAATAACATGTGCATTTACGTATATAATATACTATTAGACATCTACAAAAGCGGCCTGATTAATAAAAATTTATATGAATACTTATATATACAAACACCCACCATCCCCATCATACAGGGTCTACCAAAGATTCATAAAAATCATACTGACCCACCAATGAGACCGATAGTCTCAGGAAAGGGATGGGTGACAGAACATATTTCAGTTTTTATTGAAAAACATTTAAGGTGTATTTTAGATACTAATTCTTATGTATTACGTGATTCAAAGCAATTTTTAATAGACTTATATGATAATTTAAAAGATTGTACATCTACAGAAGATTTAATATTGGTAACATTAGATATACAATCACTTTTCACAGTAATTCCTAATGAATTAGGATTGACCTATGTCACTTCCTATCTTAAGAACCACAGTGAATACTCTGATATTTTAATTGATCTAATAATACACTTCCTAGAATTAGTTTTAGAAAATAATGTATTCATGTTTGATAATGATATTTATAGGCAATGTGATGGCGTAGCTATGGGCACCCCATGTGCCAATAGCTACGCCAACATGTTTTTGGCACATTGGGAGGAAGTAGTACTCTTCCAGGATTCATTATTTAAATCCAATGTTAAATTTTACAGGCGCTTTGTAGATGATTTATTTATTTTATGGGATGGCACTTTAAATGATCTAGAAAATTTTATCATGGTCATTAATAACTTAAATGATTGTCTAAAATTCACAGCACAATGGAATACAAACAAGATTGAATTTCTAGACCTCTTTATTGAAAAACTATCATGTGGAGCTATAAATACTGGAATTTATAGGAAAAGTTGCCACCGGAACATGCTATTATTCAGAACTAGCATGCACCCAACATATGTTTTTAAAAACATTATGAAGGGGCAGGCTTTACGAATGTCTAGGATGAATGCAAATGAAATGGGTCTAGAAAGAGACTTAAATGATCTGAAAAAGAATTTATTAGAAAGAGGATACAAGTCCAATGAAATAGCAGAACATCTAGAGATAACAACAGCAACACGTGTAACCAAAGGTGCTCCTTATTTTGGACCTACTATTACAGAAAGCCCCATTAACACTACAATCTCACACAAGGTTAAATTTTCCACTTTCTTCACCAGGGATAACAATGAAATTAAATATATTATTAATAAGTATTGGGATATTTTAATGACTGACAATGAAATTAAGAACATAGTGGGGGAGAAGCCGATGTTCCTATATAGAAATAAAATGAATCTTAAAAGGCTACTATGTTATAATATAGGAAGAAAAGATATACAACCAGTAAGCCTTACTAAACATGTGGACATTGTAACTTTTGCCCATTAATTAATACTGATCCTAGTTTCATACATCCAGATTTGAATAAAGAATTTTACCTCACTACTGATGCTAATTGCATGACTTGCCACGTGGTATACTTAGCAGTATGTACTATCTGCTCATCATTCTACGTAGGCAAAACTAATCATTGCCTACGAGATAGAATAAGAGAACATTGTTATAACATTAAAAAGAAAAATATTAATAATGCTTTAGCTAAGCACATAGTGCAAGCAGGGGACTCCCACACATTCACATTTAGAGTCTTAGAAGTGATAACACCAAATGTAAGGGGAGGAAATGTGAGGTGCTATACAGAAGGGAAGGAAAGTGGTTGGATTATCTCACTTAGAGCAGACAAAGGTCATGGCTTAAATGAAAGAGCATCAATTAAGCCCTACCTTAGACAACGTAGACATATTAAATAACAGTACATATAGTTGCTCTCTATATACATTTTTTATTTTCCACTATCAATACCACTTTTGTTACCCCTTTATATACATGTCCATCAGAAGAGCAGTACTTATTTACTATTATTTTTATTATACCCACACATCCATACATCTCCTACATATTCTGACCCTACCAGAGTCTATAATTATACATATATATTTATATTCATATTCATATTTATATTTACATCTAATACTCATATTTATATTTATATTTATATACATTCATATTTATTGTTCATATACAAATACATCTAACCTACATACATATTTATAAGAGTACCAATGTTCTACACATATATACACACATTTACATTTTGAATACATTCCCTTATACCATATATACATATTTTGTTTTATATTTATACATATAGTATTTTTTCATTCACAAATATTGTTCATATTTTTCATTAATCATGCTTTTTACAGACATCACTACAATCTTCCATATATACAGATATATATACTGTTTATATATTTCCACCTTATTTTATTTCATTTTATGCATATACTATTAATTCTATACATTTATTGATATTTTTACAACCAATTTATACATCTTGCACACCTTCAGTTTATTCTATACAGCATTTGTATTAAATAGTCCAGTAAACATCTATTTAGAAGTTCGTTATTATAATGTCCCAACGCAATATGTTATATGACTTATTATCAAAATGTTTCAGGTCATTTAATGTTGACATATATCCTGCAAGAATTTATGTGATTTTTTGATTGTATTTTATAACCCCAGTTCATCTAATTGGTTTTAATTGTTTTAATTATTCTATTATATAAAGCTATGTAGACTATATAATGTGCTGAATTAACTCAGTGTTTGTAGGATCTGAAGAAGCTAACCTAGCGAAAGCGCTTATCCCTGTTTTTATTTTTTGCTATATATAAATAAATGGATTTGAATGAACATTAACTGGATTTGGTTGCTTGAATAATAGAAACTTGGGATTTTTGGTATAATTCTCGTTCTTCGCACCAGTACCTATTTTTTGCTATTACTTTTACTCGTTTGGTACCAGTGCGTTTATCTGTTGGACTGTTATATATATTTTTACAATTTGTTTCATTGTTTACTGAAAATATGTTCAAAACAATAAATTAAAAATGCTTTCTAACAACTGTATCATATTATACAAGGAATACAATTTAATATAATCAGGAAGGTGTTTATTGATTATCTGATCAGCTGAGGTATGCCCCTCCCCATTCTTGGCTGGATGTGTTTGATTAGGAACCAGTTAAATCAACTGTCTACAAGCACAAACTGCTTTGTTACTGAATATTTTCACTAATTGAGTCTGAATGCTACTGAAAGTGATGAAGCGAGATTGACACAATCATTTCTTTTATATCTTCATTTTTTTTGGTTGGGGGTACTTATTGTCCACACCTAGGAAACTAACTCCGTCATGTATGATTTCTGACATACAACTCTCTCTGCTGAACTATACCTCTCAACTGTCCAGATTTTCACAGAATGAATAGATTTTTGCTTTTTATTTTTGGTTTGTTCCTCATAAAATTTGTGATTTTCTGACAAATCATTTAGGAATGAAGTCACTAAATAATGACATACATTGAGTTTCAGACTTCATACCCTTCAGAAAAATGCATACTAAAGCAAGACCTGTTATTCTATCAACTAAGTTTATAAAAGAGCAATTTTTAGTACTGTTTGTTCCCCCAATATATTTGGCCTTGACCAGATTTCCTACGTTAAGAGGTTGAGAGGTATGCGCAAATAAATCGCTTTATAGAATTAGATATATCCATGCCTCTCAACTGTCACTGATTTTGGCACAAAATGTTGCTCTTCCCCTATTAATCCCTCCACAAAATGGCAATTTTGGAAGAAACGTGGACAGTTTACAATTAATAAATAATTGTAATGATCAGAGTTATAGATTACTTTTATTTTGGAAATTCATGTAGATTCTCTTAGTTTGTCAGCTGCTCAACTTAACAGTACTAATATTAAAAAGTGTTCCATCTTTGACAGGTTCCCAGCTGTATTATATGGCTATTTTATATTTTTGCATCACATTTTGGGTCAGTTTTTCATAAAATTTTGGTTTGCTGGCAAATTAGTGGCAAATCATTAAAGATTGAAGTTAGAAAATAATGGCATACATTTGAGTTTCAGATTTTATACCCTTCAGAAAATTCATACTAATGCAAGACCTACTATTCTTTTATCTTTCTAAGTTTATAAGAGCAATATTAAAAATTGTCCTTATTTTTGGGCCTTTGTCCCACTTCTATTTATGACTTTTTCCAGATTTCTTGCTCTGAGGTTGAGAGGTATGGCAAATATGTCAAGGTCATCACTGTCAGGCAGAGACATTTCAAATTGTGACATACTTGTTGCACCCCACTCACCATTGTAGTGGCTCTGGATGTGTCCAAGAAAGGCAAGGAGCAGTTATGCAGTGTAAGTGTGCAGAGTATTCCCCCATCCAAGGTAAACGACAAGTACGACTGTGGCTTTTCATCTGTCTTTGATTTTGCAGAATGTTCTGGTTTTCTGTCATATTTTTATACTGTTGATGTATGCTTCTTATTATTCACAAAATGCATATTGTCGCAGTGCTAGAACTGCATCTTATTTCTGATTTATTTTATACATTGTAAGCATACCTCTCATCATCTAAGTGCAGGGAATCTGTAAGGTCTCAAAATCAAGGACAAGTTTTAAATATTGTTCTTATAACATTAGAAAGTTGTTATAACAAGATTTGTATTAGCATGCATTTCATTTTCTGAAAGATATGAATTCTGAAATTAAGACGTATGTCATTATTTTCTAACTTTAATCTTGAATTTGTTTGCCAGAAAACCACACATTTTATGAGGAATGGACCAAAAATAGGATGCAATAATCTGGACAGTCTTTGAAAATTTGGACGGTTGACAGGTATGATAGGAAAGATCATAATTTAAAAGGTATGAAAGCCCTACACAGCTAACATTGTGAGAGATGATGGTTATCCCTGGTAGTGTACATTGTGCTTCATGTTCAGTGGGTATTACCAATAATCATATACTTTCTAAGTGTTTGTTTGATGCGTAAATAATCCAGAATAGTCAGATTAAGCTCTCAGCAGCAAACCCACACTGTGACACAGACACATATCTACCACTACACAACCAGTCATTCTAAGAAATACACCTACAATAGCCTTGCTTGTACCTCACTATATCATAAACTTGACAAAAGTCAGAACTTATATCATTCCCAAAAAGTTCATAACTATATACTTGAGGTTAAATGGAACAAAGCCAAACACAAATGCCCATAAAACAAACAGTACTATTATGCACTCTCTAAAACAGGCTAGTGATTGATGACTTTATTGTGCTTAAAACCAATATGTATTTCACTGGAGTTTGCATGGAGTTTTAGCAGTGTCATGCCTACATAGGGACACAAATAGGTACATCTCATTTAGGATAAAACTAAACGAGTATAATTAATTCAAGGTCATTGTTCATATTGGTGAGAACAGTCTAAGAATAGTCTCCCTCCTCGGTATACAAAGGAATATTGTTGGATTATTGCATATTCTTGGAAAATAACATTTGTTCATAAAACTTCTACCATTAGCTTCCCTATACCTCCTTAAGCTTGAACTGGATGAGGTGGCATATAGTTATGTTCAAATTGGTACATTTTAACTCTCCAGTCTGTATTGTCTAGGAAATAGCTGCCAGTGCAGATCTAACTGTACAGCGTGATTTTTATTTCTTTTATGTGTTTTTTTTTTCCCTTCTTTGTGTTTCTGTGCCTGTAGAACTAATACATAAATTGGGGGGGGGGGGCTTTACTTCCACATGGAAGAGACAGGGGAGTATGCCCATGCAAAAACATATGTCCAGATGAGATTAGAACTGGTTGTTTTTATTTGGTTGTAACTCAGTGATCCATAGCAGAAGCCTCCCCATCAATTTATATGACATCTGCATAGCAAGGCAAAAGGTTGCCATTCATTCAGTGGCTAAGAACATTGTGTCATACATAGGTAATTTAGTGTCTGTCATCCTTAACTCAGATGTGCAACCAGTCAAAGTATTTTGCACAGCACAGGCTTCTCCCCAAAATGCATAAAGTACTACGCCGAAAATTTCCCATATGCTTAGTGTATTTAGACCTTGTCCAATTAAACAAAAAATCAAATGTTGAAGAACGGCTTGCTAAATTCCACAAATATCAAAACTGAAATGGGTGATCTGCAAGATGTTCACTTTCTAGAGAGTGCTGATACCTTTACCTTGTCTAAAACTGGCTTAAAAATTCCAGTATTATTATCATAAATTCAGGAGCCAGTGGAAAAGTTGGTGGTATCAATAGTTGTGATATAAACCCTACAAAGTAGAGGCCAAAAAACTTAGTACTAGAAATGATTCATAAAGTAATAAATATCAGTATTTTTATTTATTTTTATTTACACTTTGTTGACTGGGTTAATCCCACTAGACCAACATCCTCTTTTCAGGGGAGAACCAAGGTGCTATTCATACGGACTAGGGGGAATTTCACCATTGCACCTGAAAACTTCCCCTACTCTCTATGAAAGGGGAATCTTTTCATTGTTACACTTCCTGCTTCTGTTCTGGGTGCGGTGGCAGCCCAAAGAAGCAGGGAAGATGATGGCAGATCTGCAAGGAGGTAGCGATGAGTTTTCTCTTTTGAGATGAGAGAGATGTATAGCATGAGTGACCTGGAGTGGTTGAATGCTTTGTATGCTGAGAAGGCAGTCAAGCCTTTGCAAGACAAGTCATTAAGCAGTGTGAAGAAGAAGACAGGTGAGCCTTCAGGGAAGGAGTTTCTGAGAAGTGAAAAGGAGGATATGGATGGAGATGAGAAGGGGAAGGTGGTTGAACCTTCTCAAGACTCTGGGGAGTTCTTCAAAAAAGTTGTTTGAAGGAGTAAGTGAGAGCCATGAAGGATGTATTATAACCACCCACCATATGGGAGGGTTGTGGGATGTTTTATTACAGGAACATTTGGTGAAGAGTGAACCAGAGAGTGAGAGAATGGTTTCCTGGGGAGATATAATAGAATACAAAATGAAGAAGCAGAAGTAGTAGTGAAGAAGAAAAAGAAATCCTATACAGAGACTGGAAAATGGAGAGAAAACGAAAAGAAAGGATGATAGAATCCAGAAAAAAGAAGTACTTAAATTTAGTAGCAAAGAAGAAAAAGGACTAGGCAGGTATGATATCTGGGATAATATAATAACGCCAATGAGCACTTCTCCAAAAGAAGTAAGAACATGCCACCCTTGTACAGTACGCTGATGACTCGACACTCATATGTGCAGCCCCATCACTCTCTACCTTACAGCAGCTGTCCCAAGAATCTTTCTTCACTGTTGTAAACTGGATCACTGGTATCCAACTTATCCTCAACCTCAACAAGATTAAATTACTTTTATTCATGCCAGACAAAACCAAATCTACTCCCCTAACCTTCTCTATCTCATCCAGAAATGGCACTCTACACTCATTCCACCCATACTAAACTCCTATAGGTCGAAATAGATAAAAATCTCTACTTTGATGTTCATATAGCCCAAACTATCCAAAAGGTTCACAAAAACTGGATACTCTCTATCGGCACAAGAACGTTCTCACTGATAAAGCAAGAATTAACATAGCCCAAACTCACCTTCTGTCTACACTCACATACGCAGCTCCAATACTAACCTATATTAGAAAAACCGAGACAAAAATTGAGTCGTGCTACAACAAAATTGCAAAATTTGCCAATAACTCCACATTCAGAGCCCATCACTCTCAAGTACTAAGACACCTTAAATGGCTTGAATTACCCCAATTACTCACCTACAAACAGCTAACTACTGCATTCAACATCCTCAACAGCCCTGAAAAAACACCTGTCCTGCAACAACTGCTCACCCACTACTACTCGCCCCCTCTGCTCTATCAACAAATCTTTTCTCTGTACCACAGGGGCTAATAACACTGCAGGAAAATCTCTCTACTTCCATATTATAGCCAAAGCCTGGAACAACCTCCCCACTCCTTTTACCTCTACCACAAATGTTGCTCAATTCAAAACACTACTTAAATCACACCTACTGGAAACTTGGATCTGCCCATGTATTATTTAACTCACATTCTCCTGAAACTGCACTTCTCTAACCATGCCAAGCCTATTCTCAATATAGGCTTACACATTCTTATACCTAATTTACATTGTATCTGCTTAATCCATTAACCATTTTTACATAACTATGACATGGCTATCAAGTAAATTCATGGACAAATTCTTTCAAAGCAAATAACTATTCATCATCTTAACTGTATTCTATTCTGAAAAGTTGGTCTGTCATGAAAATGTTACTGCCATCAAATACTTCTGTAATTTTGTAAGTTTGTTTTCATAATTTTTGTTTATTGCAACATGTTTTTGGAGCTTTTCTCCCCGGGCATCCACTGAAAATGGACCCAGTCCAGCTGGATTTTTCCAGGTTAACAAATGTAAAATAAAATAAATAATAAATAAACATTTATTCATATTAATAAAGTCCCATTTTATGATATTATACTTGAATCTGGGACAGCTGGAACCCATGGAATTTATATGAGTTTCAAGTATGTAGCAAAGAAATATAATAGAAAAACCCCACACTGTAGCCAGAATAAGTTGAGCGCTTTCATCCCGTTTATTACAGAACTTCTTTAGCACAATAAAATAAATTACATACATCATTTCCTTTTATACCATCATTCTCCTGACATCATATCCTGTATTGCTAATCCTTAAAAGGACATACATATTATTCAAACTGTTACTTTCTATCAAACTTTTTAACAATAATAATACACAATAAAACAGTCCCTAAACCTTATACAGGAATCTTTTGTTATGAAACCATGCATATGTCATAAAAAACTTAACAATACTAGTCAATGTTACTTATTAGTCAAAACTTAACATAGTTTAAATAACTTTTGACAGAAATCTTGTCATTAATGCCCGGTGCTACATCAGCTCTTAAAAAAATTTGCCATTTAAGTTCTATTTTTTTCTAAAAAAATATTAAAGGAGCCTACACATTTGTCTGTGTTCACTTTTTCAACTACAAAAAAGTTAAACTTCCTGAAATTTTCACAGTTTACAGACTGTTTTGCTAAGGCGTTACTCATATCCTTTTTCTTTATAGCCAAATATGCTCTCTAACCCTATATTTTAACTTTCTATTGGTCTTAACTATATAGAAATTTTCACAATTTGAACACACTGCAAGGTATACCAATCCTTCACATTGACAATCATATCTTTTCTTAGCTGTTAAAGTGTACTTCAAGTGTTGGCTCTGCACCCCATCATAAATCTACACTGACTACAGTTTCTACAAGGAAATGTCCCCAGATGGGTAATAACTCTGTCTTGACATTCATTCTTGTGCACCCCTTCCAACAGTTCTTTTAAATTTGTTGTCTTTTTTGTTAATGAAATTTGGTTTAGTTCCAATAATTCTAGTCAGTTCTTCATTGCCCAAAATAATCTTCCAATTCTCATGAATCAACCTTTTAATATTTGACCCATCAGTACTCATAGGCACCGGGAATGCATATTTTATCCCTTCATTCTCACCCCCATTTTGATCAGAATTCTTCTTCTGAAATCCTGCTTTCAGAATGGGTGAAAATCTATGGTCCCTGTTGTTTTTAACATATTCTATAACTTCTTCAGGGGTTTCACTAGGATATCCTCTATCAATAAACAGCTGTTTAAGTATATCCAATTCTATTACAAACCGATGGTAATCACTGACCATTCTACTAAGTCTAATCACTTGCCCTTTGAATACATTAATTTTCATATAATTAGGGTGGTAACTGTCAAAGTGTAGATAATTGTTAGTAAAGGTTTTCTTTCTATAAATGTTACTTCCAAATATTTTGTTATCAACATCCATTTTAACTTCAATGTCCAAAAATATAACTTCTGTACCTTTGTTGCCTATAGTAAACTTAAGCCAGGACACTGATTGATTAATTTGCTGGAAAAGCTCATCAAGCTGTTTACCACTACCAGCCCAGACAAAAAACAGCTCATCATTGTAATGCCTGTAATACCTAACATACTTAAATAAGTCCATCTTCTCCAAAAATGTAACTTCCTGCCAACACATAACCAAATTTGCAAAAACAGGTGCTATGTGTGCCCCCATTGCTATGCCACTTGTTTGTTGGTAAATTTCTTTACCAAACATAAAAAAAGTTGTTATTAATTTAATTAATGTATTCAAAGGGCAAGTGATTAGACTTTAAATTTCATTGATTGTTTTGTATAGTATTAATCTATTATTGTAACATGGAGCTTTTGTCCCCGGGCCTCAGCTGAAAATGGACCTGTGTCAAGTCGGACCCTCCCGGTTAACAAAAATAAAATAAAATAAAATAAATTGACAAGTGACAAAAATGTCCTGTTTAAACTTCACTTTATCCAAATAAAGCCTCATAAACTCTAGTCCTTCATTCTGATCTATTACAGTGTACAATGAACACATCCAATGTAAATAGAACATCCATGAATCTTTTAGGGACCATTTACTATTTTAAACAATGGGATTAAGTATTCCATCTAAATATTTGGAAATTTTTGAAGTTTTACTAAAGGGAGCAGAAACAAAAGGCCTGAATGGGGGATGTTTTTCATTTTTGTGTATTTTTGGGATGCCAAATAGCATCCCTAATTGTGACTGTTCAACACACAAAAACTCAAATAAGTCTATTGAAATGTATTGCTGATATAATAAATCTAGCAAAATAAGATCTAATTCTTGGAACTTTTTCCTAACAAAGTCATTGGATATTTTAAGATATTTATCTCCATCTGCTAACATCTCCTTAATACTTTGGTAGTAGTAGTCCTTGTTATTCGTAATGGCAAGTCCTTGTCCCTTGTTTGCTTTCATGTATCTTATGTTCCCATAAGAAACAAGCGGTTTCAGAGCCATAGTTTCTTCCTTAGTTAAATTATCTCTATACCCAACTTCTCTTTTACTATTCTGTAAACTATAAATATCATTCTCACAAATAGTAGAAAAAGTACTTAGAGTGTTAACTAATGGAGGGTTAACATTCCTTTTCTTTTTCAAATACCCAGTGTATTGAATAGGTAGATCATCAAACAAGTATTTCAAATTTAATTTTCTTACATAAAGTTTGAAATCCAAGATAGTATCAGTGATTCTTGCTTTTTTTGCAGGCAAAACAGAAAAACCTTTTTTAAGCACTTTAATTTGTATATCACTAAACTTCTTGTCACTTAAATAATATATACCTTGTGCAAAGGCTAACGCCCTCTGTTTTTTCCTTTCTTCTTGCCTCCGGTTACAAATGCTTCTTGGTTGGGAGGGGGGCTGCTGGTTCCAGTGGTCTGAGTGACAAAAGGAACATTGTCCTCACTTTCTACACTAGAAGCACTAGTTAATTGTTCCCTATAGTTATTGTTAACTTGTGGGATATTCCTACTACCTGTATCCGAAAATGACTCAAGCCTATATAGTGAACCCGGCTTCTAAAATTCATTTCTACTATTTTTAAAATTCAAATTATTATTGTTATTTCTTTTTTTGTTAACCAAAAATGCTTGTTTTTGTTGATATGCTTATAAGTCCCTCAATAATTTTTTTTTCTTACTAACAATACTGTCAATTAACTTTTTGACTTTATCACCTAAATTATCAAACAAATATTGATACGAGTGCACCTTTGGATATTCTCTTAACACATTCTCAAGTTTGACAATATCACTTTTCAAACAGTCCATCTGTTCTTGATTCCATTGTATAAACAGTTTTAAAACCTCTAAACCCACATTATTGTATAAATCTTTTAATCTGTTAAACAAATTGCTATCAAACTTCACTGCATTAGAAAACGCATATACTCTAAGGCCCAAGGGCACAATTGAAAGGTTAATACATTTGTTTAAATACTGATTTTCATAAATTAAAGTTTTAAACCTAAGTACTTTTTTTTTCCAGCTGGAGAAACTGATTTTTAAAGTCCGGTGCTTCTCTTCGTACCTGCCAAGAGTCCGTACTCAAATTACTGTTAAATCCTGGAATGAATCCACCAAATTATTTTCTAAAAGGTCAGTAATTGACTTGCTGTTATCGAAAACAGCATCAGCTGCTATTGTCCCTTCATCAGATGAAGAGCGACTATCACTGTTGCTATTCTGAGTGTGTAAAAACCGGCTTCCATTGCCTCTCAACCTCTCTAGCAGGTTTTGTGCCTTGAGAACAACTTCCTGTAGAGTAATATTGAGGGTGGTGACCTCATTGGGCGTCGGATACATACACTGATGTCGCAGTCTACGGTGTTTTGAGTAGTCATAGTAACTACTTTACTACTCAAAAACGCTGTATTATATATGAAGACTGCACACTGCGTAAAAATGCAATTAAACTGTTTGATAGAATAAAATGTGATAAGCGACAGTATGCTGTCAATCCTTATACTGAAAAACTAAAATACCAGCTATAAAAAGAGCTATTTTAAGGAGACAAACTTAAACTTGTTCACAGCAAAAAACAGTAAACTGCTGTTAGTCCTTATACCCAGGACTGTTACCAGCTCTAAAAAGAACTATTGTAAGGAGACAGTTTTACATTTACTTACTTCAAGGCAGTGACAAAGGACTCCACTTTATATTAGTATAATTGTAATAAATTCCACTTGGCTCTTCAATGATGAGCTAAAAGATGTAAAAAAGAACTGCAAAGATTACAGTATAAGAAACACCAGCTACCAGTGCATAAAAATTGCACTAAAAACTCACAAAAATTCTTCACTTCAACTTGAAGCAAAAAACCCACACTGTAGCCAGAATAGGTTGAGCGCTTTCATCCCATTTATTACAGAACTTCTTTAGCACAATAAAATAAATTACATACATCATTTCCTTTTATATCATTGTTCTCCTGACATCATTTCCTATATTGCTAATCCTTAAAAGGACATACATATCATTCAAACTGTTACTTCCTATCAACATTTTTAACAATAGTAATACACAACAGAACAGTCCCTAAAACTTATACAGGAATCTTTTGCTATGAAACCATGCATATGTCATAAAAAACTTAACAATACTAGTCAATGTTACTTATTAGTCAAAACTTAACATAGTTTAAATAACTTTTAACAGAAATGCCCGGTGCTACATCAGTTCTTAAAAAAATTGATATTTTAAGTTCTATTTTTTTCTAAAGAATTATTAAAGGACCTTACAAATTTGTCTGTGTTCACTTTTTCAGTGACAAGATTTCTGTTAAAAGTTATTTAAACTATGTCAACTTTTGACTAATAAGTAACATTGACCAGTATTGCTAATTTTTTATGACATATGCATGGTTCCATAACAAAAGATTCCTGTATAAGTTTTATGGACTATTTTATTGTGTATTATTATTGTTAAAAAGTTTGATAGAAAGTAACAGTTTGAATGATATGTATGTCCTTTTAAGGATTAGCAATATAGGAAATGATGTCAGGAGAACAATGGTATAAAAGGAAATGATGTATGTAATTTATTTTATTGTTCTGAAGAAGTTCTGTAAATAAATAGGATGAAAGCGCTCAACTTATTCTATATATATATGGTTTACAATCACAATGTGGAATCAGACTTCAATGAAGTCTGGAGGGGGAACGGTGCCAATGCTGAATCTGACATTGTCGAAGTATAAATCTCGAGCCTATCTCGACCCATGTTAGCGCTTGTTCTGAGGTCAAATTTGAGGTGTATTTTGGCAATTTCGCAATTCGACATTGTCACTTTTGCAGACATGGGTTGATGATACCATCATGAGTCTGCTTCAATATTGCAATAGTAAACCTAAATAAATAGGTGTATATATATATATATATATATATATATATATATATATATATATCTATATATATAGGTTTACTATCATAAATTCGAAAATCAGAACAAAACGTGCCTGCATTTTCGAATTTATACATTGGAAATGAACATTTCTGAATTTTCTTAATGTCGAAAACAGCTGTGTATTGTCGAAGATGTCGCTCGCAACATTTTTGGCAATACACAGCACTCCCACCCATCCCGTAACTACCTACCTAACTAGCCTAAACACACAGTTATGCAGGGAGGCAATCCCCCCTACACCCCTGTGAGCTGTGCCCCACACCCCGCAACTTAATATTCCAACTCCAAGATCGCACTACAGTGAGAAAAGGGATGTATTTCCCTAACTGCACTGTACCGCGATCCACTCACATGAGCGAACGTTAGAATTGCAAATGCACAGTCCATTCGCAATGGTAGCGTTAAGCTCACATCACTCGAACTATGAAGTATTCGAACATCTGTTGTTAGAATACTTCATAGCCATGCAAGTGCACGTCGGGATTGTGATAGTAAACCATATATATATATATATATATATATATATATATATCTACATATATATATATATATATATATATATATAAATAAAAACTGCTAGGTGCACGTAAACCAGACCTGGTGCACGGAAAAAAAACAAGATATGTAATCCCAAAAGCACTCCCAGCACACAGAAAAGAAGGCTACACGAAGGTTCAAAGCATTTATTGCCAGCACATTCTGCCCCACAGACCGGTTTCGCTCGAAAGCGTCATCAGTGTGTCACAGACTGTGCTGGCAATAAATGCTTTGAACCTTCATGTAGCCTCCTTTTTCTGTGTGCTGGGAGTGCTTTTGGGATATATATATATATATATATATATATATATATATATATATATATATATATATGCAGAATCCACACTGTCATGAATGATATACATGCCATTAGTGTTGTCAAACACTTATGTATGTAGTATATGCATAAGCAGAACAAGTAGCACACTTGCCTGTGTTTTAACAACTTGATTGGTGTTCCACACCATCAAACAGTCATGTATATTCCACAGAAAGAATACCTAGGTAAGGCCAATATGCAGTGTGACAGCTCACTGTGACAAAGGTGGTACACTTCTGTTACACATCATTGGAAGATGTATCGGGAGGTACATTAAAAATGGTGCATTGTAATCAGTTACTGGTGTGATAAAGGCTGGGAACCATGAAGGTATTATGGCATGTCCTTCACATACCCAGTATTTGTGTTACATTCAAGGGGGTAGTCAGCACTGTGAACATGCTGGTGGATGTAACACTTGTCATCTACCTCAGCACTCACATACCTATTGGTCTGATTATAGGGTGTGTTGTCTACATTATACTTGGTTGGTGTGTTTTTTTCCTGACTTAACAAATCCCCCCATGTTTATTGTTAATGCAGGTGTTGTCATGCCTGTGGCAGCACTGTTTGTGTTGCTACTGTCTGTATTACAGTAATATCACAGTTCGAGTCAATTATTGCCCACATTCTGTAGTCCTTCAGGCATCTGTATAGACACAGCATGTGTATGTCACCTGTGATCTCCATCACTTAACTAATGGACAAGAAAGTGCCTAGCAGATGCCCTGATGTACGGACCTGCTCACTGGACCTGATGTAGGTTACATCACACATTTCAACATAGAAGGATGCCACATATGTGATACACTAGTCTACCCATTTGGTGATGTAGCTGTTTATGGCCTCATATACAGTGTTGATTGAATACCCAGTGTGGATTTGTGTCAAATGCCTTGACACTGTTGACATCATGCATGCCCTCAATGATCTCTTTGAGGACTGCACACTTCGTAAAAATGCAATTAAACTGCCTGATAGAATAAAATGTGATAAGCGACAGTATGCTGTCAATCCTTATACCGAAAAACTAAAATACCAGCTATAAAAAGAGCTATTTTAAGGAGACAAACTTAAAACTATGCTACCACTTGTTCACAGCAAAAAACAGTAAACTGTTGTCAGTCCTTATACCCAGGACTGTTACCAGCTCTAAAAAGAACTTTTGTAAGGAGACAGTTTTACATTTACTTACTTCAAGGCAGTGGCAAAGGACTCCACTTTATATTAGTATAATTGTAATAAATTCCACTTGGCTCTTCAATGATGAGCTAAAAGATGTAAAAAAAGAACTGCAAAGATTACAGTATAAGAAACACCAGCTACCAGTGCATAAAAATTGCACTAAAAACTCACAAAAATTATTCACTTCAACTTGAAACAAAAAACCCACACTGTAGCCAGAATAAGTTGAGCGCTTTCATCCCATTTATTACAGAACTTCTTTAGCACAATAAAATAAATTACATACATCATTTCCTTTTATATCATTGTTCTCCTGACATCATTTCCTATATTGCTAATCCTTAAAAGGACATACATATCATTCAAACTGTTACTTTCTATCAAACTCTTTAACAATAGTAATACACAATAGAACAATCCCTAAAATTTATACAGGAATCTTTTGTTATGAAACCATGCATATGTCATAAAAAAACTTAACAATACTAGTCAATGTTACTTATTAGTCAAAAGTTAACATAGTTTAAATAACTTTTGACAGAAATCCTGTCATTAATGCCCGGTGCTACATCAGTTCTTAAAAAAAATGATATTTTAAGTTCTATTTTTTTCTAAAGAATTATTAAAGGACCCTACAAATTTGTCTGTGTTCACTTTTTCAATGACAAGATGTCTAATGGCCCTGGGGCCCTTACAAGTGTAGCCAAGAGTTTATCCCCAAAAAAGAACAGTCAGTCAGTACCTGTTGCCCCTGTCAGTGATGGACACAGGTGGAACCTTTAGAACAAATTTGTGGTTTCCCATCCACTCATGAAGGTTGCACTTGAATAGGGTCAGTGACGTACTTTGTTTGACATGTATTGGGAATTTATTCCAGAGGAGGGGCAGCCTTTGGAAGACAAACCTGTCGCTCCAGCAGGTTTTGTTAATGCCACATATTAGATTTAGGCCTTTTGGATAATGCTTGAGGAGTTAGACTTACAGATATGGAGTATCTCTAGTACAGCAGGGTCTGAGATTAGGAGTGAAAAATTATGTATTTGGGATAGCAAACAATGGACAACAGAAGAAGTAATCTGAGACCTAAGATAGATTTTATAATTCCTGAAACCCTTTTGAAGGTGGGGAAAAAATTTTTCTTGTTGTTAGAATACTTCATAGCCATGCAAGTGCACGTCGGCATTGTGATAGTAAACCATATATATATATATATATATATATATATATATATATATATATATATATATATATATATATATATAAATAAAAACTGCTAGGTGCACGTAAACCAGACCTGGTGCACGGAAAAAAACAAGATATGTAATCCCCAAAAGCACTCCCAGCACACAGAAAAAGGAGGCTACACGAACGTTCAAAGCATTTATTGCCAGCACAGTCTGCCCTACAGACCGGTTTCCGAAAGCGTCATCAGTGTCACAGACTGTGCTGGCAATAAATGCTTTGAACCTTCATGTAGCCTCCTTTTCTGTGTGCTGGAGTGCTTTTGGGATATATATATATATATATATATATATATATATATATATATATATATATACGCAATCCACACTGTCATTAATGATATACATGCCTTTAGTGTTGTCAAACATTTATGTATGTAGTGTGCGCATAAGCAGAACAGGTAGCACACATGCCTCTGTTTTAACAACTTGATTGGTGTTCCACACCATCAAACAGTCATGTATATTCCACAGAAAGAATACCTAGGTATGGCCAATAAGCTGTGTGACAGCTCACTGTGACAAATGTGGTACACTTCTGTTACACTTAATTGGAAGATGTATCGGGAGGTACATTAAAATGGTGCATTGTAATCAGTTATTGGTGTGATAAAGGCTGGGAACTATGAAGGTATTATGGCCTCTGATGTGCATGTTCTTCACATACCCAGTATTTGTGTTACATTCAAAGGAGTAGTCAGCACTGTGAACATGCTGGTGGATGTAGCACTTGCCATCTACCTCAGCACTCACATACCTATTGGTCTGATTATAGGGTGTGATGTCTACATTATACTTGGTTGGTGTGTTTTTTTCCCTGAATTAACAAACCCACCCCCCCATGTTTGTTGTCAATGCAGGTGTTGTCATGCCTGTGGCAGCACTGTTTATGTGTTGCTACTGTCTGTATTATAGTACTATCACAGTTTGAGTCAATGATTGCCCACATGTTGTAGTCCTTCAGGCATCTGTATGGACACAGCATGTGTATGTCACCTGTGATCTCCATCACTTCACTAATGGACAAGAAAGTGCCTAGCAGATGCCCTAATGTACAGACCTGCTCACTGGACCTGAGATATAGGTTACATCACACATTTCAGCATAGTAGGATGCCACATATGTGATACACTAGTCTACCCATTTGGTGATATAGCTGTTTATGGCCTCTTATACAGTGTTGATTGAATACCCAGTGTGGATGTGTGTCAAATGCCTTGACACTGTTGGCATCATGCATGCCCTCAATGATCTCTTTGAGGACATCTACCAGATGTAACAGGGACACAGGTCTGTTGCACACAGCCAGAATATTACTTGTGTATATGTAGAAGAGGTCCATGATCACATGTTGGTCAAACTCACAGTCAAAAAGAACCAGGATGTCTTTATGCATGCATGCATCAGGTGTTGTCCCTTCTACTCAGATGGATGCACGTTGATGTACACCCTTGTATGGGAATATAGCCTCTGTGGAGAGTGTGTTGAAGTGTATATTCAAACATATCAGGAAGATATATATGCTGAGTTACTCCATAGGTGATCTGTGATGTTGTCACAGGCAACTGCTTCCATGTGATAGGCCTGGATGAATGTAAGAGTGCATATTACCTATCATGATCTGGCCTAGGGTTTTGACACAATCCCCCATGCAGGAATCATTCATAAACCCTCCCTGCTGGGAATTAACCCTTACGTCAGTAGATGGATAATGAGTTGGGTCACCGACAGAACCCATACTGTGAAAGTTAGTTAACCAATCTGTACCAGTGCAGCTGTCACCACTGGCAATCTCCTTTGGCCCGTGCTTGGCCGTTCACTGTTGGGACTCTGTTTCTTGACAGTTAAGACTAAAGTATATGGCCTTTGCCATACCAAGTTTGCTGATTCTTGCATGTTGGGTGCAATCATTGAGTCTACCAGTGATGATAACATAGTACAGGAAGAGCTAACACAGAAAAATGAATGGAGACAAATACACACAATGTACAACTAAATGCAGAAATGTGCCTTTTTTATGTTGTCGATCTGAAAAGTGAAATTCCATGTTAAAGCAAGCATTGACAACAGTTCTGCTATGCTGTCATGTGCTGATGCCAGCACTGTGAACACATGTAGATAGCACTCTGAACTTTGACCACCAAGTGTCCACAGTGGTATTGAAAGCCTATGTTGTGCATATCATACGTCACACCATCATATGCGGAGCTTAGGATTGTATGACAGCACAGTAGTCAGACCTCATCCAAACAGCAATAGAATATAATGCTGTCTTTTGCATGTACCGCACCAGACACATGCAGCAGCTGGAGACACCACAGGGCTTTCTCAACAAAATAACACAGAGCCTATAAACCATGCCATGTGATATGTGTATAGAATGAAGCCATGTCACTGTAATCAGTCTGATACAGGAAGAGGTGATGTCTGCCTGCCCTCCAGGCCAATGCCTGAGCCTGCCCTGTTGGGATTACTGCATATCAAAAAAATCTGATATAGCTGATGACATCAGCAGTGTCTGCTGAGGAGCATATGGCAATAACAGTGTCCCACATGCTGGTGTAAAAGCCTCTTTGTTCCATCAAGCAAGAGCTCATACACATACATACCCTGTTGACTGCAGTGAGAATATAACTCCTACCTGAGTACATAGACTACAGACATCTATATTTAAGGCAAGTGCCGCTGCTCAAATCTGACTTGGAGTATCGCAGACAACACTTTATAGTTGATGACATCAGCATTGTCTGTTGAACAGAATATAACAGTGTCCCACATGCTGATGTAAAATGCTGTCTTTAATGTCAAGCAACACATCACACAGACACAGTTGACTGCAGTGAGAATAGAACCCATACCTAAGTACACAGACTACAAACCCCATTACTTTATGCAAGTGCCACAGCTCATGTCCGACTTGGAGTGTCTCAGACAACTGATGGCATAAGCAGTGTCTGTTGAGGAGAAGATGACAGTGTCCCACATGCTTGTGTAAAATGTCTGTAATGTCAAGCAATAGCTCTCACAAATACACACATACACCATTGACTCCAGTGAGACTAAACCCCCTACCTAAGCACACAGACTACATAACCCTGTACTTTACGCAAGCACCACATCTCAAGTCTGAATTGGAGTGTGTCAGACAACTTTATAGCTGATGACATCAGCAGTGTCTGCTGAGGGGAATATAACAGTGCCCCACACACTGCTTTAAAATGCTGTCTGTAATGTCATGCAACAGCTCTCTCACACACACACACACACACACACACACACACACACACACACACACACACACACACACACACACATGCACATGCACACATGGTTGGCTGCAGTGAGAATAGGACCCACAAGTTACGTAGGTACACAGACTAGAAAACCCAGTACTTTACACAAGCACCACAGCTAATGTCCAACTTGGAGTGTCTCAGACAACACTTCATAGCTGATGACATCAGCAGTGTCTGTTGAGAGGAATATAACAGTGTCCCACATACTGATGTAAAATTCTGTCTGTAATGTCAAGCAACAGCTCACAGACAGACAGACAGACACACACATACACATGGTTAATTGCAGTAAGAATAGAATACCTATCTAAGTAGACAGACTACAGAAACCAGTACTTTACACAAGCACCATGGCTCTCAAGTCTGACTTGGAGTGTCTCAGACAACACTTTATAGCTGATGACATCAACAGTCTCTGTTGAGGGGAATATAACAGTGTCCCACATGTTGGTGTAAAATGCTCTCTGTAATGCCAACCAACAGCCCCCCTGACACACACACATGCCCAGTTGAATACAGTGAGAACAGAATCCCTACCTAAGTACAAAGACTACAGAACACAGTACTTTACCCAAGTGTCACAGCACATGTCTGACTTTTACAACACTGCAAGTGAACTTATGGTAGATGACATCAGCATGCCATGTGGGGGACATGATGTTGAGTGGGCTGCATGAAATGGATGCGTAGGCATCTGCAAGAATCAAAATTCTGTCAGTATTGAACATTGGAGCATCATCTTTCAGATACACACTTCTGGTCTTCTATCTAAAGACACACAAACACACACACACACACTCATGTCCAGTTAACTGGAGTGTGAACAGAACCCCTACCTAAGTATAAAGACTACAGACACAATTCTTTACACAAGTGCTATGGCACAAGTCTTACTTTTACAAGACTGCAGATGAATTTATAATAGATGACATCAGCAGGCCATGTGGGGGACCAGATGCTGAGTGGGCTGCATGAAATGGATAAGTAGGCATCTGCAAGAATCAAAATACTATCAATCCTGGATATTGTAGCAGTAACTGTGGGATGTACATGTCTGCTCTTCTGTCTAGAGACATACATGCACACATACACTTACATGTTCAGCTGACGGCTGTGAAAACACAACCCCAATCAGTCTAAGTACATAGACCACAACACAGTACCTTACACAAGCATGATGGCAGAAGTCTGACTTTTATAAGAGTGCAGGTGAATTTATAGTAGATGACATCAGCAGACCATGTGGGAGACAACATGTTGGGAGGCCTGCACAGTATCATAGCTTCATACATTGATAGGAGAATATTTGCCTAATGGCCCTACTGTGTTTAGAAGCATAGCTGTGTAAAAACCCAAATACCCTTATTGAGCAAAGTTGGATGTTCTTTGTTAGCAGAGTGACATTTTGAGCAGCACCAACTGGCCCTGCCCATGAGGGACATAGGTGCCAATCCAGAAGTGACTTTACAATAATCCAACCAGTAGTCAAGGTTCATAGATTGGTACTAGGCTATTGGCACTAGGGCCTATACAAGCCTAACCATAATAATTCCCTGGTTATTTCTTCCCAGAATATTTACTTCCCTGGTCCTCTGTCTAGCAGGGTGACTGATGTGTTCTCCAGGATGAATTTCCTATCCAATCATCAAGGTTCCTTTTGAAGAGGGCCAAAGAGACACTCTGCTTGACATGTATGGGCAGTCTATTCCAGAGTATGTGGAGTCTGTGTGTCAGAAATCTATCCCTCCAACATGTTTTCTTCATTGTGATGACCAGGTTTAGATCCCTGGAGTGTGTGGCTCTGTGGGATTGGGATTTCTCTAAGTGTAACATGTCCAACAGCTCTGGGTTTGACATGGCCTTGTATGTTAAGCAGAGATTGCCTCTAAGTAGGCAATATGCGACACTGTATAGCTGGAGTTTTTTTAGACGGTCAGCATAGGGCATCTGCTTTAGGCCTATGATTCTTTTAGTGAGGTATTTCTGTGGCCTTTGCAGCTGTTGCAGATATCTTGAGAGGTACATACCAAATGGGTCATTGTACTCTATAATGGGTCTAATGAGGGATGAGTACAGTGGGACAATGACCTCCTTTTTAATGGATGAAAAGCCCTTAGTGATGAGGTGTGCCACAGAGAAGGATTTCCTGACTGTTGTGGCGATGTGGTTATCTTTGGTGAGACAACTGTCCACCTGTGTCCCTAAGTCCCTTATCACACTTTTGGTGTTGAGAGTATTGCAACTTATGTGGTAATTCATGGGTATATGGTTTATCCCAAAGGTGATAACTATACATTTCTTGGCATTGAGCTTGAGCCCATGGCTCTGGCATCAAGCACCTGTTTCTGTAAGGCCCTTTTGTAGAATACCCACATCATTTGGGATTCAGTAATGGCTCCCAGTTTGCAGTCATCTGGGAACTTTGTTAGCCAAAATCCCTTAGTGTTGGCCTGTACTTCAGAGACGTAGATGCCAAGCAAGAGCAGTCCTAGGACTGAAACCTGAGGTACTCCACTTGTCACTTGTCTGGAGCTGGATTTGGAGTTGGCTACTTTTACAGTGTGAGTTCTCTCAATAAGCCAGTTGGCAACCCATCGAGTGATGTAAGGATTAATGCCCAGCTTATTAAGTTTATTTATAATTCCACAGTGGGGGGATGGTGTTGAAGACCTTGGCAAGGTCCAGATAGGCTGTGTGGAATGCCTTACCTTCATCCACGGCTCTGGAGACTAATTCATAGAAGTCAATCAGGTTGAGGAGACAAGATCAGCCCTTCACAAAACCAAACTGGGTGGGGTCCAGTGTTTGAAGGTTCCAATGCCTTTGTTTATATGTTCCATGATAATGCATTCCATGGCTTTGCAGATCAGGCTCATCAGACTGTTGGGACGATAGTTCCCAGGATCCAAGGTGGATCCCCCCTTGTGGAGTGGGATAACTGTAGCTGTGCGCCACTCATTGGGCATGAAGCCTGAGGTGAGGCTATGATTAAACATGACACTTAGGTGAGGTGCCAGTTCATTTTGTAGTTCATGTAGTACACAGCCTGGGATGTCGTCTAGTCCCATGGATGCTGTATTCTTAGCTTTGGAGAGTGTGTTTTCTACCTGTGTGGCCATGATTACCAGAATTTAGCAATCTTTTGGTATTGAGATGGGCCCTTTGGGGAGGTGAGAGGGGGGTAAAGTTGGCACTGAATCGATCTGCCAGGATATTGGGAATATCCTTGGGATCACTGTACTTAATGCCATTCTGTTGTAGCTCAGAGCAGATCTGAGCATTGCCATTTAGATTATTGACATAACTATAGAATGCCTTGTGGCTGTCCTTGGAATCTTAGGCAATTTTATTTTTGTAACTAGCTTTGGAAGATTTTATGAGGGATCTCAGCTTCTTACTGAGGCTGGTAAGGGAATTTTTTGCATCCTGGGATTTTTGTCTTTTCTGCAACAATTTCTTCCTTCTGTAGTTCTGTTGTATAGTTTGTTTATGGCAGGGGACCACCAGATTGGCTTCCTATTGTGGGGAAGAGTGTTTTGGTTCTATTTGGAATGGTATGATTCATGCACGAATGGATGTGCTCATACAGTGCCTTAGTGTAGGACTCAGCGGTCAAACGTTCAGTTCCCATCTGCATGCGTGTCAGGCAGTTTGACACTTCTGACTTAAATAGCATGAAGTTGGGTTTGGAGAAGTTTTTTATGGAGATTTCCCTACTGGGGGGAAGGGGTGGTTTGTGGATGTCAAGGGTGATTAGCTTATGGTCAGACCTGACCAACGAGGGGGTGACCACTGGTGTGGAGCATTGATCTCCCATGTTGGTAATGACCAGGTCTAGGATATTTGAGCCTCTGGTGGTGAGACTATGGACTAGTTGATCCAGGGTATTGGAATCTATGAATTCCAAAAACCATTGGGCAAAGGTGTTGCTACCCGAGTAGTTTTCCCAATTAATGGCAGGGTAGTTGAAATCACCCAGTATTAGGGTGTTTGGTTGTATTTTAATATTTTCCAGTACATTCAGAAAGGTGTAGTGAGAATCTTGGGGCATGGTGGGAGATCTGTAGCAAGCTACAATTTGGATTGCAGTCTTACCTAGTGTTAGTTGCACCTGTAGAATTTCAGGTGCATTGTGTTGGGCAACTAGCGCTTTAACAGGGTCATTGAGGAGCACTGCTTCACCCCTAGTGGAAGCCTATTACAGGGGGGTGTGAGTGGTTGGGGGATATATCTGTCTCCCCAGCATATTCTGTTTATGTCACAGGCTAGGTTGGGAAACCTGCACCAAGTTATTTTTGTCCCATTTGGTTTGCAGATGCCAAGCATTTCCAGTTGGGCAGGATCTTAGACTACTCGGTAGGGCAGGCATCAATCACCTCTCAGCATCCTGCATGATACTGAGTACAGTGACAGGTTTTTCATTCTTTCCATGTATGTTATGTTTGTAGGCCCTGGAGTCTTCCAGGCACAACCCTGTGTCTTCTCCAATTGCTGCAGGTGTCTGGTGAGGTACAGACAGAAGGGAGCATTGCACTCAATTAGTGGGCTCATAAGGGTAGTGTACGGCAGAGGTATGACCACCTGGTCTTGGATGTGATGTCCATATGTATGATGTGCGCAATGCAGAATGCTTGTGTGTCACCACTATGGACACATAGTGATGAAAGTGTAGATTGTTATCAACATTTGCTCCCAAGTCTTACAACACTGTGTTTGAGCTTAGACCTGTGTTATGTATATCATAATTAGCAGGGGTACTAATAAAATAAAAATTAATTTTGTACAATAAAACAACATAAAAATAAAAAATATGGATTTAATAAAATAAAATGAAATGGCACAAAAATATGTTTTATAAATAATATGAAATAAAATAAAACTAAAATAGAGATAAGGGTTGGAGTGAGAGAAAAAAAAGAGAAGATTAGTACCTTCATATGTGACATACAATGCATTAATACAATAATTTGACTCCATTATCTTAACTTTTACATGTAAGGCTACTACATCCTAACAGATGCACACTATACTATAGATTCCAGCAAGAACAAGTAATCCTTGTCATGTGCATATATTGCACATTTGCATGTTCCAATTATACAGATTACAGTTTACAACAGGGCATTTGTGCCAGTGGTATAGATGTTTTAATTTAATTTAAATAGTATTGAAGAATTAACAGTATTGTATAGTTGGAAAGTGTGGTATTTGAACACACAACCTCTAATAAATTCTAATATTGTACTCTTGGTTTGTGCTACAGACTAATGCATGCATATTTGCTTTCACATTTGAGATATTCATACTAAGTTTGATACAACTGCATAACTTACCAAAAAAGCTATCTTTAACTTTTAATGCTACAATAAGAGTACTCCTCTGCTGCATAAATACAATATGCTTCTCTCATCCTCACCAGTCTAGCCCCATAGGTTCAGACGTTGCACTCACAGTCACTGGCAGCTATGGAAAAAAAACAGAACAGAAAACCATTATGAATACCAGTCTTGCCTATATTCAGTTTTCTAAATCATACAAGTACTCTATGTAGATGGTACTTTGTGGGATGTCCCCAGTCCTAAATTCCTTGATCCAGTGGTCAGGAGTAACCCTCATCCTCCTCCATAGGTCATTATAATGATGCCTACATTGCTCTCCAGTGTGCAGGATACCCGTAGCAATGGATACAACCTTGTCTAAAACCTATCCCAAGCCTCTGACTTCTACTGGGAGCCTAAATAGCCCCCCCTGCAAAAGCCTGTCATTGTGGTTCTTAACTAGGAGTCCAATAAAAATCTTGGACTCCTGGACACCCCACCTCTGTGCAGTAAACCTGACACCTTCCCCACAAATACCTGTCATGTCTGCCACAGATCTAGAGCAATGGAGACTGATTTTTTCCCACCAATTCCAGTTATCACATTTACTGGAAGTAGGCACACTGTTTGAAACTGTTATACTCAGCTTACCATCATGTAAAAGCAGTGCTTGGCAGTGGGCACCCCTGAGCAACGCATTTGCATGATGGTAAGTGGAGGGCAGCAGTGAGGCATTACATAACTGCAATTAAAATTCCAAGTTTATTGGCTAGACAGGCAAGTGCGTATGTGTGTTAGACAAATGTGAAGGCCATGCCAGTCCAGAAAGCAGAATTATACTTATAGGAATGTAGTAGACAGTATACCCACATACATACATCTGATAATAAATGTGGTAATACATAGATAAATAAATAAGTGACACAATACTACTGTGTCAGCCTTCATACATATAAGTAATATCAGCTCCACTATCTCAAGTGTTATAAGTGAGGCTGATTATAATGGAAAGTAGAAGAACAGTAAAAGTGTATGGAATACCCTGTATTCAAACCCAGGACCATATGTATCATACACTTACACCGGTTGCCACAATAAAGTTGAAATAACACCTGTCTATCTTTCAGTTCATTGCTATATACTGCAATTTCAGAACAGTGAAGAAAAGGTTGCACACCCTGTACTACAAGCCAGGGCCATCTGTATTCCAGGCCTACACTTACACCTGCTGCCACAGGACTAGTTACATGGCATGCCCTATTTTGCTAATCATTCTTAAGTTGTTTGCTGCTAACTACAATGCAACACCACTTACTGGGTTTGCTTGATGCCCAATAGCAGTAATTTAATATATCCTGTTCCTATTTTTGACTGTCTGGGTCCTATCTGGTTCAGGAGGGTCCAGTCATCTCGTTTGCACACTTCTGCACTTCTCGCAAATGAGAAAAGTGCAGTCAAACCCAGCATTCATTTTCTCCATTTTCATTATTGCACTAAGAGCCACATCACACAAAAAATGGCCAGAAAACAATTAGGCTAACATAGACAAAAAAAGAGAAAAAGAAAAAAAGGGGCAGGTAGTTGAAATGAGAAAAATCAATGTTTGACTTAAACACAAAAAAATAAAGTCTCACATCAAATATTTCTACATAGATCTTTGAACTCTCACTTCAAAGCACCTTCAGAACATAGGATGGGTGTCTCATCCCTCTTTGAAACACAAACAGCTTTGCATCAAAGACCTGAACTCAGTCTGCACACAACCAGCTGCAACAGCATCTACAGTGATATTGGACCATACAAGTGTTATTTGTACTTTTATCATTTTTGGTTGTAGTGCACCTAGTGATCACACAACTTGTCATGATTACTGCTTCCAAATATAAAGGTCTGTCTTACATTTTTGTGTTTGTTGACCATTCTTCAATTATCTGACCAGTAATCTGAGATATGCAGTGTGTAAGCCATTATATATCATTGGCCTTAAAATGTGTGAGGATATTAAGTGGAAATAATATCATTTGTAGATGCCAACAAATGAAGGCCAGGTTGGATGTTAAGGAACACAACCTGTGAATTTTGTGCTTCTTACTTACATTTCCAACCTTATATCTAATGCTTTGTAGATCTAACCAGACACACACAGAGGAAGTAAGTCAGCTTGCTTTGCTATTGTGTTTACCTTCTTCCAACCACTAATGATTCACAGTTGCAATCCATTAAAACCAAACACTGAGGTACTGCCTGCTCTATGTTTACATCTCCTACATGGATCCACATATTTGGGATTCAACAATTCTAATGAGTTCACACCTCATTTGCATATTCAAAATGCTAGCAACCCTGAATCTATACCATATAAAAAGGCAACCATGTAGCTAGACAAACTGTGGTCACTGGCATGTTGGAGTGTAGCATTCAGGAACTGTTGGAGGATCCTGGATGCTGATGCTGGTGGCACCCCCAGCATGTCCCCTGCTGGTGTCTGAAAGTACCTGTAACTAAGATTCTAAGAGCTACACATACCTTTGTCTCCACTGGGATGGGTTCCCCTTGGTTGGCTCTGGCTCTGAGTTGAGGATGGCAGAGGTTGCAGAGCTCCTGTAGTGTGTCCCTGTCTACCCTGTAGTGCTCTACAATTTCCACATCATGTAGGATGTGAAAAGTTAAACAGGGCCTGAAAACTCTTCTCCTTTTCAGCCTAGGCATATTAGCAGCAGTCACATTGGAGTCAGCCTGTAGGGCATACAAATGAATTAAATCAGCAGCATCCCCTAACATTTTGTTTATGTAAACTCCTTTCCATGGCTGCATTCCAAAAGTTTTTGAATAAGCAGGAAAAAACAGCACAGAGTCTATACCGATGCTTTATAGCTTGTTGAATAGCTCTATCATGTTGAATTGGTTGATTAGCATGCAATTCAACTGCTTAATCTGTAATTAGCATTCCACAGTGTTTACCTTGTTTGCATAGATGTGCTTGCCGCTAAACAATACTTACTGAATCCGAATCTCATTGCTACCATGTGTGCATCATGTAGCTATGCAGACACAATAAAAAATGACTGTGTAGGGATTATTGAATCACATTGACTGTTGTTATGCCCTTAAGATTCAGTTTGTCTGACATTAGGGCATTAATATATACAGGAAATTAACCTTTCTGTGAAATAAGTTTTTTTAAACATTTGCAGTAGCAGAAATTTTTTGTTAATGAATGCGAAAGGAGAAGTATCATATGTCCTTGGAAGGACTCTATTAATCAAAAATTAAATATACAATTAACTCATTCACTCCAATGGAGCTGAGGAAGCTTGCACTGTAACTTCCAATTAGCAGATCCTAAGCCTTTTGGCAGGATTAAATTATGTCTTCACACTTCCAACAAATGTTCTTATCTCTGGAACCACAGGGGTTATGAAAGAAGTATAAATGGTAAACCCTTCACCACAAACTATTTTTATAGTGGTAGTATTCTTTAGGTTCTAGGTTTAAAATTAATTTAATAAATCACAGTAAACATAGTAATTATTATGTTTTTATTATTTTGTAAACAACGTACAATATCTCAGCAGCCACTGAAGTTACACACACACACACTGTCAGCAGCATTTTATTCATCTAGCTGAGAGCTTTCATATGAGGCTAAGGAGGTCTTGTCTGTGTTACCTGGTTGCAGAGATGTTTAGAAAAATTTGAAAATTATATCTGTATAAATTAATGTCATAAAAACAAAAGTTAATATCTCTCTACCTGCCAAGATAGACAAAGAAAAATTGCTGGCATCATGCAGGGGACCTTTTGTCAGTAATCTTTGATTCAGGTCTAGCTATGATGGCAAAAGCATTATTTACATGAGGAGTACCTTAGTAAACTATAAGAAATTAGTTATGTTCTCCATCTTTAAACAGTCTTAACACCTGATACTTATGCTTTTAGAATCACTTAAAAGGCCAGCAATGAAAGGGGCTGGTGTTTAAGTTACGCAACTTACTATGAAAATACTGTTTTTTCTGATGCAACAGCATGTGAATATTGCTGTCCCTCCACCTCTCTCAGGCTCATAGGTTCACAGGTGTTTACTGAGCTAATGGCCACAAGCGTCTTTTTAAGACTACCATGCATCCCAAATCTGACAAGATTTCGTACCCTTGATAAGTATAATTAGGGTCTTGGGAGATGAAACATTTACAAGCGGGGCCTGAGAGATGAACCATTTACAGACTGCTTCTGTGCATTAGAGACATAGGTGCTAAACCAGGGATGAATTTCCTTTTTCCCAATCAGTTGTCCAAATTACACTTGAATTGGGCTAGGAAGGAACTCTGCTTTACATGGATGAGGAGTATGTTCCATACAGGGGGTAATCTCTGGGATACATACCTGTCTGTCCAGCAGGTGTTCTTTGTTTTGCAAATATGTAACAGGGCCATCAGGGTGGGGGTCTGACAATGTCTTGTATCCCAGACATAAGTCTCCTCTCAACAGCATGTAGGAGACAGAAAACAGGGATAGGGATGTGAGGGAGTCAACATAGGACATGTTACTTAACGATCCGTATTCTTTTAGTGAGGAACTTCTGTGGGTGTTTCAATTGTTGGATATGCCTCTTTAGGTAAATACCAAAGGGGGCACTGTACTCAATGATAGGCCTGATGAATACCACATAATGTTGCTGTTCTCCATTCATGTTTCATGCTATTTAGAAGGCATCCTGGGATATTGTCCAGGCCCATTGATGCAGTGTTCTTAGCCTTAGAGAGAGCATTAAGGTCCTCTTTCCTAGTGATAGCAGGAGGAGGGATATTCGATGGTATCTCCTGAGGGAAGGTTGAGGGGGAGAGAAGGGAGTAAAGATAGAGCTGGGTTTGCTATATCTACTGGATTTTTTAATTTCTCAAAGTATTTTGGGTTTCTAATACCATGACAGGAATGAACCGCATTCCTAAGTCAAAGTATGATTAAAGTTCATGAAATCAGTATTGTTTCAATCTTTGATGTTAGCCAGAAGTGCTCCTTACAGAACCCGCAAAGTGCCCAGTAATGACTGTTTCTGCAATTCATATGGAGTTACATGTATAGGTAACATATCTAAGTGCAATTGTAAACTGTTTTTTATAAGACTCATTGGTCTTAGTACTTTTGGAACTGTCTGGGTATTCTTCTTCTACATTGCCCTTGTTTCTGCCTGCAAATCCTGGCATTTTATGACTTTGTGTCTCCCTGTGCAAAAGACAGTGGAGTCAATGGATGAAGTAGTTTCAATGATCAGTGCTACTTTTCCCTTCTTTTCATGGGCTACTATATCTGGTTTTCACATCTACTTCTTTAACTGTTGGTAATAGGTGATCCCACGTGAAATACACTTCATCATTTTCTGTAATTCTTTGTGGTTTATGTTTCCAATGTTTTTCAGCTACTTCCGTATTATAATGTGTGCACAATCTCCAATACAACAGTCTTGCCACATTATTATGCCTTTCAGTATACAGTCCTGCCATTAGTATATGACACCCAGCAATTAGATGTGCAACTGTTTCCTATTCTCTTTTACAAAACCTACATTTGTCTGTTTCTCCCACATGTTCGATGGACTTTGTAAGCCAATGTGCATGTAGTCCACTATCTTGGGCTGCCAGTATTAACCTTTCTTCTTTTGTTTTAAATTCACCTCTCCTTAACCATTCCTGCGTTCAGTCCTGATCAACATGAGATTGTTCCAAGAGTTTTCTATACTTGCACCTATATTTATGTATTTTCTAAATTTTTTGCCTTCTCATCTGACCATAATTATATTCTTTCTTTTGTTTTTTGGCACATTTGTTTGCTACCTGATATTAATCTACTTCTGGTTTGATTTCTGTTTCTGCTTGACACCTATATGATTCTGGCTCAGTATAAGTGGCTCCATTAACAGTGAGCTCTGCTCACAATTGTGTATTGCCTTTGAGGTTGCTGACATAGGTAAAGAATGCCTTCTGGTTGTCCTTGGCCTGGATGGCCAAATTTATCTCAAATTTGGTTTTGGTAGACTTTATTTGTCCTCTGAGTTGTTTGTTTAGTTTAATTAGAGTGCTTTTATCCTGTTGGGTGCTGCACCTCCTTAGTTTTCCCATTTTTTTCTTCCTCCTGTTATACAGCCTATTGGTGTTATGACTGATTTTAATAATTGGCTTAGTTTCTGGTGTCAGTCTAATGGGATGCAATAGTGGTACTTGTTTTTTTTTTTTTGAGTTAGTTCTGTGAATCTTCCTGGTGAGTACAGCTGCCTCTGTGCAGCTATTAACATGTTTGTACAGGCTTTTTGTGAACAGCTCCATGTATGCAGTGGTGTTCTTACAGTTTATGGGGGTTTTAAATTTTGCCAGGTTATCACTTAATAGTAGGAAGTTAGCCGTAGAGCAGTATCTGAATATTCCAGGGTTAGCTGAGTTTCCAGGTTTTATTTTTACTTCAAAAAATACCATTTGGTGGTCTGAACTTACCAGCGAAGACATTACACTAGGGGGTGTGTAGCACTCTCCCATATTAGTGAAGACCAGTCCCAGTATGTTTAAACCTCTGGTTGTTGTATTGAGAATCTGGTCCAGGGAGTTTGTGTTAACAAATTTCAGAAATCTCTGTGCCTATACATTTGGTGCCATGTATGATTCCCAGCTGATAGTGGGTAATCAATTAATTAATTAAAATCACCCATGAATATGGTATTGGCTTGGATGGTGTGTGTTTCCAATAAGCTTAAATACATGTTATGGGTTTCCTAGGTTATAGAGGGGGACTTATAGCTTTGAAGGAAGTGGTATGAGATTTTTTTTCTATGGTGATTTGAACATGGAGAAGCTCAAGTGTCCTATTTGACCAGCCTTTAGATATATTTATTTTTCATGTAAATTGAGACACCTTCACCTTTAGTCCCTGTCTGTGTAGTAGCTGGTCTAAATGTGTGGAAGGCATTATAGCCTTGCACTGCTGGTGTGTTCTCTGTGGCTGTAAACCATGTCTCACTGTGACTGCACATATATCAGCATTTTCTAGGGTAAGGAGAGCTTGTATGGACTGCAGTTTTTTTTTTGTTTAGACTTCTAGCATTGAGGAGTAACACCTTTAGATTTTCTTGGTTTTGATTTACACTGCCAGAAGTGCTTTCAGTTTGGCATTGTCTAAAAAAGGCACTATGGGGGAGGACAGTGTTTTAGCTAATATTTGAAAGCCTAGAGGAAAGAGGTGCAGACCATGCCTGGCATGCAGTGTGGTCTATTGATCATCTCTTTCTGTGACAAACATTGCATCCCATTAGACTGACACCAGAAACTAAGCCAATTATTAAAATCAGTCATCTTTTGTTTGTATTATGACATCATCCTTGGAGAAGGTAAAATGCTGCTCAATGCTGGGCTTATACCAGCCTGAGAAACATATTCCAAGAATTCCATGATGTTTCTCTTCATATAGTCTAGGGAGGTACATGTCAGGTCATTTACACCCACATGGACTATGACTGAGTCATACTGGTACTTGCGGTCCAATGACTTGAGTGTGTGAGTGTGTAATGTGGTAGATCCTGACCTCTGATAAGCAGCTCACCATGGCTTTCTCCTTATTCAGCCTAGTGAGAGGGACATCAGTGTGTCTCACAATGGAGTCTCCAAGGACCAGAATTTTGGATTGTGTGGTGGCTTGCCTTATGGGCTTAGACATAGAGGCCCCATGAGATGTGGCTGAACTTGTTGATGTGGATGGTGTTTTGAAATAGTACATTCAGGGCTGCTGGGGGTATTTGATATTTGTACTTCATCAAGGAGATCTTTGCGGTTTAGGAAGGTTACTTTTACATTTCTCAGCATATGTGGGTCTTTGTGTCTTCTATGAACTGTGTCTGATGGGTGCAGCATGTGTACTACTTGACACCTGACATTAGAAGTGCTTTTATTTGAGAGCTTTGCCTTCGGTGACATCGTGTAAATACATCTCTTACATGCCGTATCAGTTTGTTTGAGAATTAACTGGTTATCAGTAAAC
>NC_056750.1:485110481-485130481 GCF_019279795.1 Protopterus annectens | reverse complement strand
CATCCGGCAGAAGTCTACACATATGAACAAAAATACAGAACTAAAATTTGATGCGGAATTGTCGACTGCAATGATCACTAGAATTTAAATTTTTGCAAGAGCTTTATTTAAAAAGTTAAAATCTTTCACAAGTTACCCTGTGCTGTAAGGAGCACATTTATAAATGAAAATACAAACAGTACAAATAAAAGCTTCATATATTACTATCTTACACTTTTTTAGTTAAAAAGAATTCACAATCAGTGCCAGTCAGGGCTAACTGGACTAGTATGTCAACAAATATAACAGGCTGTTATGGAACATCAGAAAGAAAAGCACACCATGAAAGCCAAAGCAATGACAGTATTTTAAAGGAAGTTAGAAATAGCTGTGTTCCTTGGTTTTGCAGCTCATTCATTTAATTTAAGCTATGACCAATGGCTTTACCTTATCAAGTAAATCTCTTAACATATATAATTGTCTAAATATTCTCTTGATGGATCCTACAGATCGCAGCACATATTAGATGTTTGTATTGTTTTAATAACTGCCAGAATTCAGATGTATTGGTAAAATGAGTGGAAATGTAGTTGTGATATTTTAAACAAGTGCTTTCTTTTCTGTGTATGCTATAGAAATGGCACTTATATTCAACAAGGTACATGTTATTATTAATAAACAATCACAATAAAAGGATAATACAAAATCCTAGTATTCTAATTTACAGTGGCAGACTCAGATTAGCAATAATGACACAGGTCAAAATATATTATCATAAGACTGTTTTGCAAAAAAATAAATAAATACAGCCTATTTTTACAAATTATGTTGTATTTAATATTTTATTAGTTTGACTTAGCCACTTTTATTTTTGTATATAATCCCAATAAATGTGTGATAAAATGCAAAATTTGTTTAAAACAAATAAATAAATACATTACTAATTATGCAACAAAAAAACAGGTGTTTTCAAAACTTTAATCTACTGTAAATTCGAAAAATGTGAAGTTAGGTTGTCTCCTGGCATATTAAAGGTTGATATATCAATGCTTCCACAGACTCTGTTGTACTAATTGTCTTAAACAAGTCATTTCAGAATAAATTGGATTATTGTCAGGATTTGTCTTGCCTTCTTCTTTTCCATATTTTTTTTTTATTTCTTGACTCCTCCATTCGGTTTAACCTCAGGTGTTAAAATAAGTACTGTCAGTACAATGAACAGCAGTACTCACTTTCCATCAAAATAAGGACATATGTTTTTTACTAAACTGCTAACAGCTTTATTAGTTGTAAGCACTGTTTATATTACCATGTGTAGCTTGAGTTGCTCACAAGCACAATGCTTACCAGGCCTTGCCAGGGTCATCTCTGCAAGACAGATGATTCCTAATTGTAACATTTAAAAAAAGTGTTAATTTGTGTTTTCTTTCAAGTGTGGGAGTCCAGAAGCCATATTAAATGAATCAAGTTAGTCACATGGTACATAAATGTGTACAATACAGAAATTACACTGATGTCATGAAAACTGCAGGACTGACAGAACAAAGGCATTTTTGCAGGCCTGAAGATATGAAACAATGTATCTGATTGCAAAGGAATATTCACAGTCTTTAAATATACTCTCTAGAAGACATGAGTCACTATCAAATAAATAGGCAGTATAAAATTGTGTTTACCTAAAACTATTCAGAAATGAATGAGAGAAAAGAAAAATTATGTCACTGAATGTAAAAATTACTTTAAGTAAATGAAATTGTGAAGGCAACAGACCCAGTCTGTGTGGTGTATTCATGAGGAACCAAATCTTGCTATTCAGAAGTGACTACGTAACAGTTAAGGTAGCAAAAATGGGCAGGTGGCCGGATGGAATGATATGTGAGTCGAATGGTTAAAGAAATGCATACATGTTCTAGTACAGCCTGTTGCACCAAGTACAGAAAGTACCATTAGAAGGAATCATATTATATCTATATCACACACACACACACACACACACACACACACACATAAAGATTAATGGTTTAGATACCTTCAGAAGTAGCCTTTAAAGTGACATCAAAAGAAAAGATTATGGATCTCGCTGCTAACATGATCCCATGGCTAGTGTTATGTAATAGATGGATAACAGTGTCGCAGACCTTGGACAGACACACAGAATAATTATTTTAAGTTACCTATAGCAGGAAAATGTATATAACATTGTTTCCTTGCTATATGACTATCAAAAAGGAAAATAAAATGCATGAAAACTATAACTGAAATGTAAAGTGTAACTACAGTAAGGGCGTAATTGCTTGTATATAACTATGAAATAGATGAGTTTCAGTCAAGACACCAGTAAAAAACTGAAATCAATTTAAAGTTGGTCATTCTGGAAGAAAATGAGGTGACCACATCTGTGTAAGTTTACTGTGAAAATCTACATCTTTCTAAATATTCTATTAGTTTAGTATAGCTCAGATTTCTGGTATGTCTTTACATTAGAGTCAGCTAGGTTTGCATAGTTGTATGCCACAGGAACACAGGATTGTATGAATTCCAATGAAATTAATTCATAAAATTATATGCACCTTACTGATCCCCACTCTTATAATGTACCTCCCACATTCATTAGGGCATAGCAGGTTAGGCCACAGATGGGTTTGTGGCTTCCCATCCAGTTATCCAGGTCAGTCTAAAAGGATATGAGGGTGTTACTCTGTTTAGCATAGAAGATTAGTTTATTCTGGGTATGCAGTAAATGTTGGTGTGAAGATAAGTGAAGGATGCCAGCCTAGCTAGATAGAATTTGTAGATGATTCTGTCATTTGTAAATATTAATGTAAGCCACAGGCTTTTTCTCTTAAATGTGAAAAGACTTTATTGGATGTTGAACTGAAAAAAATGTAACAACGGTGCACTCTGCTGTAAGAAAGCTGCTAAGTCAAGCATTGTGGAATTCTTTGATCTAAAACTTTGAGCCGAGATGTCTAGAGGGAGGCATTCTACCTATTGTTTTGAGGCCAGAGTTAATGGCTATAATTTACATGTATAATTTATGTTATTACTCTGGCTTCCTGACCAGCTGCAAGATCAAAAGGGCTATTATCCTCTGAGTCTCTGTTAGCCTGGGAACCAGAAAGAAATGATGTAATCGGAAATGAATCAATGGTACTGTGTTATCAATTTAAGGACAGAAAGAATGAGGGCATTGGAGCATTTGTCTTGAGAACATCCAACTAACCAGCACTCTGCCTGTGTTCTATATGTAAGTTTATTTTAGAACTGTGTTTTCTCTTAGATAGGGCTAGGAACTAGGACAATTAGATTATTTTTTTTCTGTATTGATGTCAGAACCTTTCTAAAGTATTATTTTAAGTATTGCTCTGTGATCTCTGAACTCCTGACTAGCACTGTGTGGTAAGAAGTATTGTATTGTGTTTTTATTATTTATTATTAAATATTTTTAAACCTTTCAACTGTGGCTGCTTTGTGTGGAGATAATTTAAGCTCTAGAATACATTGCATGTATATAATGATACTGGCCAAGTCACTCCAATAAGCCTTGACTGTTCAGTTGCACTTACCATTTGGATAATAATATTGTGCAATAAATGGACACCCTTTCATAAAGGCCTTTTGGTAGCTGATAAATATTAGTGGGTGGTGGCAAGTGGTACTACAATATAGTCTGGGTAAAAGGGGCACAGCTGGAGAACCTGTACCAGCCTTCCCCAGGTGTGTCTGTGTGGTTGTATATGACTCTTATGTCAAAATGTATGTGTGTCAGCTACTTGGGCAGGGACACAAAGCACTGGTTGGACAGAGAGGGTGCTGGAGGTTTTAGCTTGCCCACTAGGCTGAGATCTGGACCCTATAGCAGTGCCAGTGGGGAGTCTAATTGGGGACCTGGAGAGAAAGGGAGAAACCAGCCCCAGACTGTGATCTCTGTGTGCTCTTAAGGGAAATTGTACCTTACTGTGTGTGTTTTTATTATCCTTTCCCTATATGGGTACCCCTCACTGGTGTTAGTGGTGAGGATTGATGCTCCTTGATTGCTGGTCCAGTGCACAGGCGTCACAGTTGGCTAATGAATCTGGCCCTGTAGCATGTAGTATTTATGGACAGGAGGAGATTTAAATCCTTAGCTCTGCTGTTAGTGGAGATGTTGGCCTATGGAGATATAAGAGATCTAGGAATTGTGGATCTTTATACAATGAAATTCAAGATATAGATCTCCACATCAGAGTCTGTATGACACTAAGTACAGAAGTACAGAGTTAGTGTTTCACGCCTGTAATGGTAGCTAGGGGTCCTTTTGTCAGCGAACATTGTTTGCTTAGGTCTGATTTACAGTTTGGAAATCGGCAAATATATACCAAATAGGATGAGTCTTCCAAGTGCTGATCCTTAAGGTACACCACTAGTTAATCTCTGAGGGAGTGCTTGCTGCTTTAACTATGTGGATTCTCTCTTTTAACCAGTTTCCTATCCACCTTACCAAGTACAGATCTACAATGAGTCTATTAGCATATTCACAGTACCAGAATGGGGAAGGATATAAAAAGCCCTAGCCAGATCCAGGTAGGTTTCACAGTCTGAGTGGCCACTGTCCACAGCCTCATTGACCCTCCCAAGGACAAAACTGAACTGCAGAGGGTCTAGTTGAATGATATTTTTGATACTGCAGAGTATGAAGGTGGATATCATACATTCCATGGGCATTTGGATTAAACTAGCTATGCTAATAGATCTATAGTTCCTGGGTCTCTGTGGGGTTCCCTTTATGAAGGGCCATCACAACAGCATTTCTTAATACTTCAGGCACAAACCCCATGGCTAAGAATAGGTTAATCAAATGTAGGAGGAGCTCCACAATGTCATGTTTGACAATTTATTAAGCGTCCAGGTAAGTTGTCTGGTTCCACTGAAGTGTTACTTTTGACCTTTAACAGCACAGTTACAACATGTTCTCATAAGATCTTAGGTGGTATAAGAGATTTGAAGAATATCAATGACTGCATCCAGAGTAAAGTTCACACTAAATTTACTGGATCATGGGCTAACGGCCCTATAGCCTGTTTAAGTCTAACCATGCATATCACATAATGATTAAGGTCACTGCTTCCCATGCACAAGGTACAAGGTTCGATCCTGACCTCTGATCAATGTCTGTTTGGAGTTTGCATGTTCTCCTTGTAACTCTGTGTAGAGCAGACTGACCAGGCTAGGAATGAATATTGGGTGGCTAACAAAGCCACTAAGAAAGAAGTTGCAATAGCAAAGAACATGGCTTTAGAGGCACTCTACTAGCTTCTGGAATGTGGCTTAGTAGGTGACACAAAGAAATTATATCTGGTTGCAAGGTAAAGACAGAAAGATAAGGAAGATAGTCAGACACTCTTCATAAGGGATGCCAGTAACAACCTGCTCACCAGTCCACAGACATCAAAGCAGATGGAAGGAGTACTTACAGCAGCTTCTAAATAAAGAAAACTTCAGATAAGATATACTGCCCCAGATACAGCCTACGATAAGAGAAATAGAGGAACCCACCATAGAAGAAGTAAGAACAGCACTAAGGAAAATTAAGTCACGGAAGGCAGCAGGCTCATTTGAGGTCATAGCAGATGTGATAAAGACACTCAGTGAGATAGAGGAGAAATGGCTCCTGAGGGTACTGATAGCAGTATGGAGAGAAAGGCGTATCCCAGATGACTGAAGAATAAGCACACTTGTGACAATGTATAAGAATAAAGAGGACATCCACAACTGTGGGCTAAAAAAGATGTATTAAACTCCTGTCACATTATATGAAAGTTCTGGAGACAGTGATTGATAAAGAGATACATGGAGTAGTAAAATGTAAGGTGAGAGATGAGCAGTTCAGATTCAGATCAGGATGCAGCACAATTGTCCCAGTGTTTTCAGTGAGACAGATAGTTGAGTAGATGCTAGAGATGAGGAAAGAGTCAAACTGGGCATTCCTAGACTTGGGAAAAGCATATGATGAGGTCCCAAGAAAGCTGATTTGGGCAGTCCTGCTGTAGGTTGAAGTCCCAGAAACACTGGTAGAACTAGTGCAGGCTATATAAAAGGATCCAATGACTGAAGTATAAACAGTGTTCAGTCTCACAGAGGGGTTCCCAGTGGGAGTGGGAGCCCACTATTTTACATACTGGTGATGGATTACATTAGCAAACAGTACAGAGGGGACAGATCAGCAAAGTTGCTGTATGCAGATAATGTGGCATTACAGGCAGACTCTGAGCAAGAACTCCAACAAAGGATAGGGGAATGGAATGCAAAACTGAAGGCACATGGGACAAAACTGAGAACAGATAAGACAGTGGTAATGATAGCAAATTGGGTAAATCAGGAGAAGCTGAGACTTGAGATAGACAGGAAGATAGTGGAACAGGTTAACAGCTCCCAATATCTGAGAAGGTGATTGAGAAGAAGAGAAGTCTGAATGAAGAGGTCAGTGCTAAACTTAGAGGGGCTGTAGCCAACTGGCATAGAGTGTCATGTGTAGTGTATGATAGAAGAATGCCAACAAAGCTGAAAAGTAAGTTGTACAAAACAGTGGTGCAACCAATCCTTCTGTATGGTACAGAGACCTGGGCAGTAAATGCAGAGCCGATGAGGAAGCTAGAGATGATGGAAATGAAGTGTCTGAGATGTGTGGTAGGATGCACACTATGGGAAAGATGAAGAAATGACATAAGAGCAGAAGCTGAAGTAGCTCCAACTGCAGAAAAGATCAAAGAGAACCGATTACTGTGGTTTGGGCATATGTGCAGAAAAGAAGAAGACAATTTGGTGAAGAAGATTTGGGACAGACAGGAGGAAGGTAAGAGGAAATGAAGAGCTTAACTCAGTTTCTACTTAATAAATTGGATTCCAGTTATCATACCTTTGGTTTGTTGTGCTTCTACAAAGTAATTTTGGTGACATAGGATTCATACCTAAATGTGTAAGTTTGTCTATAATACTTGAGTAGGGTATTGCATCAGAGACCTTTGATGTGATACCTTACTAAGGCATTGTGTGAAAGACATTTGACACAATACTTGAGTAAGGAATTGTGTCATGCCTTTCCCAGGTCAAACTAAAAACCATTTTGCCCTTCTCATAGCTCTAGTGACCTTCTCAAAGAAGTATACCAAATTTAGTAGGCATGATCTGCCCTTGGCAAAACCAAACTGGGATGGGTTCAGTATTTGGAAATTTCCTATGACTTTGTTTATCAAGTCCATAATAATTCTTTTCATGCCTTGCATATACATCTAGTTAAACATATGAGTCTGTAGTTCCCTCAGACTGTTGATGGACTCATTTTGTGAAGATCTATGACCGTTACAGTCCTGTATTCCCTAAAGATGAAGCCTGGCTGGAAACTGTGGTTGAACAGAGGCTCTAATGGGCCTGACAGGTCATCCTGAGATATTACCAGGACTCCCTGATGCAGTGTTTTTAGCTTTGAAGAGTGCAGTAAAGATCTGTTCTTTAGTAATTTTTGGGGAGAAATGGTAGAGGGTATTTCCTGGGGGGTAAAGGGGTAGAGGTAGAAACATTGTGAGATGTAGTTATATGTGTCTTGGGGAGTGTTGTTTTTGTAGAGTGACTGAAAGGTTGCTGAGGACAGCTTATGAGAGGCCTTTGAGGTTTGGGTAGGTTGCTTAAGAATAAAGTGGTTGTAAAGATAATTGCTACATTGCCTTATTACCATCAGGCTAGCTACAGAGACAGTAAGAAAGTGTACATTCATAGCAGCAGATATTCTTTTTTGTGATCAACAAGGGGTGGGGCAAGAAGGGTTTGCAACTCTCTTAATTATGAGTTGTTGGGCTGTGGGAGTGGCCTAGGATTGATCTAAAACAACACTCATGAGGTAATGCTTCTCAGCAGGTAAACTAGCTGCTCTACACCCAGCTAGATACTTGAGAAAATCAAAGTTTTATATGGAAAATTACGACCGTACGTGCCTCTGTCTATACAGTGCACTGCAAACCACCACTGCATGGCTTAACACAAGTTTTAGGAGATGAGCTAGAGAGCAATCCAATCAGTAAAGTACGTGTGTGTGTGTTTGTATATATATATATATATATATATATATATATATATATATATATATATATACACACACACACACACACACACACACACACACACACATATATGGCTCTACTTGATATAATCGAAAACCCACTTACCCTAAACACTAAATGTCAAGATGACATTGCAAAAACCACTATTCAACGAATGCGCCGATCACCGAACATCATATATCAAGTTGACTATATATATATATATATATATATATATATATATATATATATATATATATATATATATAAGGAACAGATTCTGAAGCAATTCATAATTTTCTCACTATTGTTAGTGATACTACAAGACTAAAGCCCCAGACCAAGTAAAATACAAACAGTAAAAATGTCATAGAAATGAAATAAATGAGGCTTGGATCCTGCAGCAACTCACAATTCTTCCACCATCATGAGGGATGCTAAAAGACTAAGGTCCCAGATCAAGTTAAAAATGCAAACATTTGACTTTTGGTTAAGGCAAGGAAAATGCAGAAAAGAATAATTCACAATTCATATCAACACTCTGAATATTGCAATGTTCACTTATTGAATGGGATGAGATGAAATAGACTAACTAAAGCTTTAAAAGTATAATGGGAGTGCCTTATCAGAGCTATCAGTAGGCTTAGCTCTAGGAGGAGATTCCAAAGCCTAACTTACAGGAGGGTCAGGAAATTATAAAGCCACTAAAAATCCAAACTTCAGTGCAGTCAAACAGCAGTTGTAAACTCAGAGTTCTTGCAGTTGGATAGGAATGCAGGTGAATACCGTATATAAGAAAACTGTTTCTCAGCTTTTCCACTAACTAGCTAGATTTAATTCCTATTCAATCACTGAATGCAAATGGAATGCTTGCTAACTTACCTTAGCCAACAACTTTTGAGACTCAAAGAAAAAAAAACTTTGCAGTAAATATTTAAAATACAACAAATTGTAATATAATAAGACAAAAATTAAAAATTAATGGAAATATCCAAACTTTGAATGTAGAAAATCAGAAAATCAATACAGTCAGCAGCTGTAAACTCACAGTTGCAGTCTACAAGAATGTTTGCTACATTCTTTAGGCCTTAATTGGTGTGCTATTTTGGATTAATTCAGAACACTGCTGGATATTGTTTTTTGATGTAATTAAATAAAGAATTATAGTTGTCCTTGGCTTCAGATGCTTGTTTTAATTCATATTTAACTTTACTTTCCCCTGACAGAAGCTTTAAGTGGTTTGCTAATCCTTTTGACAGAGTCTTTAATGTGGGCAGATTTAGGTTTATTGCAGGACTTAAGAAGTTTTTTTTTATTATTTCCTTTTGTTATGGTGCTTATTTACACTAGCTGACGACCGTAATAGTTTGTTTTTGAACTTCCCAAGATATTTGGCTCTATGAGGGAATGTCAGATCTAGGTACTTTTCCAGATGTGAGTAGAACTCTGTTGCCTAAGTAGCAGGTAAACCTCCATTGGGGCATATCATATTACATAGGTTCATAGGTGTGTACTAGGCTAATGGCCCTGAAGCCTTTACAAGCCTAGCCCATAGGATTACCCTGGCATCGTGCCACCCGACCTTAGTTCCCAGTGCCTCTGTCAAGTAGAGCTGCTGGAGTGATCCCCGGGAGTGATTTTTTTATTTCCCATCCACTCATCAAGATTTCTCTTGAAGAGGGCCAGTGAGGAGCTCCTCTTGACATGTATGGGAAGCCTATTCCATAGCATGGGCAGTCTCTGGGTTATGAACCTGTCCCTCCAGCTTGCTCTGTTGATTGTGGTAATGAGGTTGAGGTCTCTGGAGGATGTAGTGTGCAGGGATTGGTATTTCTTTAGATGTAACATTTCTAACAGAGCTGGGTCAGACATGGCTTTGTAAGTCAAGCAGAGATCGCCCCTAAGTAGGCGACATGAGACAGAGAATAGTTGGAGTTTTTTGAGTCTGTCCATATAGGACAAGTGTTTAGGCAAATTAGAAGCGTATCATATAGTATAAGATTTTAAATTCTGATTTGTTCATTGAAGGATGTTAGAGACTTTAAAGGGGCAAAAGTCACCAATTTATGGTTGGAATTAGCTAGGGATTGAGATTCCATAGGCATGGTATGTGAGATGGATATACTGGTTACATCAAGCTCTAGAGTGTTTTGGCACCAAGTGGTCCAGTGGAATATATTATTTATTGAGCCTGAAATCTTTGGTCATACCAAACGTTTGAGATATAGTATACAAGTGTATCAGTGGATGGTTAAAATTACCCATCTAAAGCTATTTTTTTCATCTTGGGTATTTCAGAAAGTATATTGAGGAATCTTTCATGGATGACTAGGTACACAGAGGGTGTCTTATTACAGGGGATAAATTGATACCTTGTTTTGTTAGGAGTAAGTTTGTTAGGAGAACATTGAGTTCTGTTTGTTGGTCATGGAGAGCTGTTCAGAGGTAATATGGTCTCTGACAAATGTAGAAGTGCCCCTACTTTTGCCATCTGGATTGAATGCATGGTAAGTGCTAAACCCAGATATGGAGGAGGTGCTATTTTTGCAGTGAAATCAAGTGTCAGTTATTATACAGACAAGGATGTTTTAAAGTTGCTAGAGGCCTTCATGATCAGGCAATTTGTTATTTAGACTTCAGGCCATACCTCTCAACCTCTTAGACCAAGAAATCTGGACAAAGCCATAAATAATGGGGGTACAATAGCCCAAAAGTAGGGACAAGTTTTAAATATTGCTCTTACAAACATAGAAAGTAGATATAATAGGTTTTGCATTAGTATGAATTTTCTGAAGGGTATAAAGTCTGAAACTCAAATGTCTGTCATTAGTTTCTGACTTAAATTTTCAATAATTTGCCAACAATTTGTTAGAAAACCACAATTTTATGAAAAATTAACCAAAAATATCAGGCAAAAATCTGAACATTCTGTGAAAATCTGTACAGTTGAGAGGTATGCTTTTCTGTAACTTTATCTGCTATTTTGAAATGTCCAGCAGCTGGACTTTGCCTAAAAAAAGATATTATGGGAGCGGCAATGGCCTTGGCCAGTATGTGGAGGCCATGGAATGAGAGGTACAGGCCATTCTTTTTGAAGCAAGTTAGTCCATCTGTCATCTCATTCTAAGGTGACATATACCGGATACCCCTAGAATGAGACCAAGTACTTAGCCATTTGTAGAACTCATTTTATTCTTTGAATTTAGGTATCTTTCTGGATTCCTCCCTGTATCAAAGTCTTACCTGCATTTGACACATACATATTTAGACACAACATGTCTCTCAGCATACCTTCAGAGTTGAGTACATCAATTGACTCATACCCACACAGGTTACTCTGAAACCATATTCATATTTGCCTATCAAAAAGGTCTGAAGAATCCATGTAACATCATAGATCCTGGCACCAGCTAGACAACTCACTGTCACTTTGTCCTTATCCAGCTTTGTAAGAGTGTTGTTTATATGGCTGACATTGGAGTCATCAATTACTAGAATATTCCTATCTGTACTTCTGAGTTTACTGACTGCAGACACTTTACATTCTGTAAAAACAACATTGAACCAGGATCCAAGCACCAAAATGTATTAAAACCTCTATCACCTCAGCAAGAAGCCTTCAAAGGAGCGTAAAACAGTTCTTAACACTCTAGTTTCTTTTTCTTCTTCTTTCAACTTTTCCCGGTTAGGGGTCGCCACAGTGGATCACCTGTCCGCTCATGATTGGCAGTGGAGTTTTACAGTGTTGAGTAGCCAGCCCGGCGCCCAACCTTCCACAGAAGGCACACACATGCACACACTCACACCTAGGGCCAATTTAGAGTGTCCAATCCACCTACAGCATGTTTTTGGGATGTGGGAGGAAACCAGAGCACCCAGAGGAAACCCACGCAACCACAGGGAGGACATGCAGACTCCGCACAGAAGGCATTCCAGCCAAGGATCGAACCGGAGAACCTCTTGCTGTGAGGCAGCAACGCTAACCGCTGCACCACCATGGCCACCCTCTTAACACTCTAGTTTAAATAATAAAATCAATTAACCATTCATTACATAATTAGCCCTTAATTAGGTTATAAAATAACTTTCCAATTACATTCCACATTAATACCAGCTGGACTTAAAGTTCCATACTTCAGTATAAAAATAGTTTCTTTATACAAAAGTTTTTTCTTAACATCAAAATTAAATCCTTTATCAGGAATATGTTCCAAAATAGTACACTGTAAACCATCTGGATTTTTATTGTGACATTCTTTAAAATGCATAGCAAGAGGGCTTTCAAGCTTAACATTTTTGATATTCCTAATATGTTCTTGGACTCTAAGCTTGAAAACCCACTTTACATTCTGTAGCCTGGTGACACCTTACTATGTGTGAGGGTTGTAATGTTGTGACTATAGACTTTTACTGAGGTTTTATCTTCTTATGGTAAGGGGCACTGAAAGACATTTAACAAAGACATTCAAACAGAATGTGATGAGAAAGGTGCTTTGGGTGGTAGGCCAAAGAATCAGCTCTTTAAATGTTCAGTGTGTAGTCCATGTCTGGGTGTGGATATTGAAAGCCCATACCCAAGGCAGAAGTGCATATTCCCATTATGCTATTCAGACCAGGTTGCATTTGACAAACTGGTTATTGAATCAGATTGTGTATACCTTTCTTTACCTTAACCTGCTGATATCCAGTGGTATGACTTGAGAGATCATCCCTATAACCATTGGGTATAGGTGGGGCAATGGAGTGTTTTGAAGAACCATAGCTCCCTGCCCCTCAAATACCAGGGTGGTACAGTGGTTGGCATTGGTGAGATTCAAACCTCATCAGTGCCAGATAGGCCATCATATATTGTGGCTTGGGCCATCCATCATAGTTGCTATTAATAACAACATTCACTGCTGAGACATGTGCAGTGAGTTGTGTTTTTTTAGAAATTAAGTTGCATACTAGAGGTGTCTTTAGCATTTTATTGAATTAGTTTCATTCAACTCCAACTTGAGTTTTAACTTGGTAGAGGTGCTGGGAGGTCCATCTAGCACTCACTTTTTGGAGTCCATGGGTTGCATTTGATGGCATAAGTCCAACAAGTTAAACATTTGATGAATTGTGACTCAAGAAACTCTGTGCCTCCCCCTTTCTGTACATATCCCACCTTATTTAAATGACAAGTTTTCTTTAATTCCTGCTTTGAAGCACAAACCTGTTCATTTAATCAATTGATTTTACTCACTGATGTACCTAAATCAGTGACAGGGTTGTCTTAACATTTAAATATTTTAGGTGGCATTTGTATTCCTTTGATGGAACATTATTCATTGTTTGTGGAGTGCATATTGAGACAGACATGTCAGTGAATATATATATATATATATATATATATATATATATATATATATATATATATATATATACAGCTTTTGCATTTTTTTTGGGGGGGGGGGTTAGTTTAGGATTTGTACTTTCTTTTGCATGATTATTGTGCACTTAATTTTGTGGTATATTCTCTTTAGATACAGTATTGGCTGTTTTCATATATAGATTTGATTCTGTTTTCCCCAGCTAATAAGTGAACTGAGTATCATTATGTCAGAATGGTACAAAGGTCCCCTGGGTTAACATCACTGCTTCACAGTTCCTTTCCAACTAACATGTTTTCCATGTGGAGTTTATATGCCCTCCCTGTATACCTCCTCTCAACTGCTATAATTTAGGCGTAGCACTATGATTTTGACCCACACATTTAACCTTGCTCTTCTGAGATTTATGCTTTTCCTCATAAAGACAAAACTATTTATGGGTACATACTTTATTAAATATATAAACTAAACCTATACAAATATTCATTACCATTAACTATTTAAGGTCTAGTTTGTAAAGACCTTCTGTTGTGAAAAATAAGAATGTGCTCCTCTTTCTTGCCTTCTGCTGTTGCCTTTAAAGGCCAGTGCTATGATTTGTATTGCTCAGAAGTAGAGGCGCCATGTGTCCATGTGGGTTTTCACAAGATGTTCTGTTTGTTTCTACAACCCAAGAACATGCACTAAGTGAATTGAAGATCCACCAAAATTCCCATGGGTGTACAGGTTATAATGTAAGGGTATGCATATCCCCTTACAAACTGGATAGGCGCCTGCTCCCATGAAATGGACAAAGCATGTTTTGCAGCATAATTAAAATCATTACACCATGATGATTACAGGCTTAATCATATTACTGTTGGCCTACCCAGTGTGTTGAATGTCTCTCCACTCTTTAGTGATGTGCATCAGACAAATTAGCAGCCCTTGAAAATCAGAGCTGCTCAAAAGCCCATCTTGGTAGATTACAGCACTGGGTATATATTATATACACAAAGTTTCAAAACTTCTAACCTCACATGATCAACACCATATGAGCGAAGTTTGAAACATCAAATATATAATAAAAAATAAAAATAAAAAAAAGTACCTAAATGCTCTGAGCAGAAGGGGCAAGCCACCCTGCATCCCCCATACCCCCACTACTTAAATATATCAACTCCAAGATCGCACTTCAGTGCAGAAAAGGGAAATCTTCCCATTCTGCAACATACAGAGCCATTTGTTTTAACCTTCGAACTTGTAAAAGTTCAATCGTATGCTGTCGACCATGTGACATTCAAACTTTTATGAGTTCAAGGTTATAATAGGAACCCACAGCACTGTGGATATGAAATGTGCCTGTTTGTAGTTCTGTGTGAGCTACAATAGTCAAAATGTAAAAAAAAAAGAGTCCCTCCATTGCCCAGCATGTTTTTTTTCAATATCTTTTTGCAGCTGCTCTGTGCAAGTGTTCTTGGACCTCTATATGCATAGTGCTACATATCTGATGATGTCAGATACTCCAACATGCAACCAGAGGGATCGCTTCCATTTGAAAAAGGCACTTATAAGGCTGTGAGCACCCTCTAGCCCTGCCAGTTTTGACTAGACAATGAGAATCCAAAACATTTTTGAAAAGCCAACTTTTCTCCTAATATTGCAGATAAGCAGAACTGTGAGTGAAGGTGCCTTCTTAAAGGCACAGTATTACTTTATGTAGCACAAAGCCTAAAATCAAGGCATTAGAGACTAAAAGGTGACCTATAATTCACCCAGTGCTTACAGTCTTTCTAAAGAGAAGTCAAACATGCAAGAAAAGCATAAAAATTAAAGCTGGAATTGTAATATGCATTCTTAGCTACAGTTTTACAAGCATGTAATTATATTATACTTTAAAAAGAGGTTGCTTTGAACAAATCTTAATACTGTAGTATTCTTTCTGTACTTGGTGGTTCCTATAGAACACTCAAGCTAGCAAGGATTATTATTATTTTTAAAAGTCATGGTTAGGAGGTGTAAATGTAGCCCCTCAGGCTATGATCACGCTTAAGGAAGTAGTTACCTTAAACAAGGTGTCTTATATTATATCATTTTAGGAAAGCATTCCTCAAACTCTTGAATGATAACTGGTACTGCACCATCTGGTTTTGCCCCCTATCCCCTTATACAACCTGGATAAATCACCATTTAATAGAATACTAAGTGGTTCAAGACATTTACAGTTGTTTCACCATAAACCCCTCTTATACATATCATATCACAGCTTAAATGGATTGAATTTCTTCGCCAAATAGCAGCATGACCAAATCAAAAATACAGGCCCTGCTCCTTTCCAGTGTTGCTACAATATGTTAGCCTGTGATGCCAACAGCAATTTAAAGACTTAGCTGCCCAAATGCAGAGCTAACAGATACCAGTTTTAACTTCTGCATTCACAATGAAATTTCATCAGTCTGTCTTGTCTTCCACTGATCCTAGAAAACCTCGATGTCATGAATAAACACTTTTATCCAAGGTTGTGCATCAGAGTTGGTAAAATCTACTATCAATCGTTAGCGGACCGGAGTTCCAAAGCAGAAAGATACAACATCCTCTATATAAAGTTAATCTCTCTGTCTGTCCACACCTAAACTTTTAGTCCCAAGAATGCATCTAACTTTCTCACAGAGAGAGGACACTGTGTCAGATGAATAAAAACACACAGTCCACATGCTAAGTTAGAAAGCCATCACGGTTAACAACCTAAAAAGGAAGAAAATGGGAGTTTTGTTCCAAACAAAATGTGTCTAAAGACTTTGTCCTTGGCGACATGCAGGAAACAGGCATCATATTTTTCCACATATTGGCTACGTGCACAACTTCATATGCCATATTCCTTGCAACTCAAGCCAGATCAACCTAGATTTGAACATGACTGTTTTTAAAGGCTTCTTACAAGTTGTCAAGTGCATATTCACTGAGTATCAGTTGTCCGAGTCATAAAATGCTGATGATCAAAATGCCAGTGATTGTTTGCCATTGGAAAATACTGCTGTTGTGGTTTCTAAGTGAGCTGGCAGATACTTTCTTGCTTTAGGAGATTTCTCCCATCTCGTCTTTGTTTCTGTGACACTGCAGTACCAAATTCATGAATACAGAGGGCTTATACTGCATTGAAGGTGCGGGGAACTTGCCTCCCTACAAAAAATGTTTACCATTTGAGTTTTTACCTTTGTGTTTTGAGCATTTATGTTTGGTGATGTGGTTCACTGGCTTTTTGACATTCAGTGATACACAATGGATCAGTTTTCACCTCTGTAGAAAAAAATGCTCATGATATAATGGAATACATACTGCCACACTAGTCCCAGTCACAAAAAATGTATAGCAGAATCAGTTTTCTCAGACTTACTGTTTACCACAGCATACTAACAAGAGATAATGGCCTTCCTTGTAGAATCCTTTCCAGGTCTGCATGGCCACTTAGAGAGAAAGAAAACATTAAGTGTTAAGGCAGAACAGCACAGTGGATCAACTAGTGTGTAGGAGAAGAACTGCAGACGATTATAAAGAAAAAATATTAGGAGAACATAATAATAATATCTCAGCCTTCACATTCCAGAAAAATGGAAATAAGATATTGCACTGGATGTAGTCTTCATGTCAGGAAGGACAGCAGATATCAGTTCTAGGAAAGCTATATATAGTTCTTAAGAGGTAGCCGGTGAGCATGGTATCAAAGAATTTGCTAACCACAATCCTGCTACATGGTGTTGAACAAATATATTTGCAGAAGTGAAAACATATATATGTATACATATAATTGTTTTCAGGAGTTGATGTATAAAAAATACAACAGAAAAAAGAAATTCCAAGTAGAAAAATCTATTGCAAGTTCCCTGGTGCCCTGGCCAATTTTTCCATGGCAGTATAAATACCACCTCAGATCCCCACTGAAAACTGGACTAACCCTGTTAACAAAGGCTGGATAGATAGATAGATAGATAGATAGATAGATAGATAGATAGATAGATAGATAGATAGATAGATAGACAGACTCTTGTTGCAGGGCAGTTTAGCTGAAAACTAAAATGTCAGAAGCTGGATTCATTCCTTACTGCAAGTGGAGCAGCTGTGAAGTCTGAAATCAGTGTGAATGCCACTGGGAAAGAAACCTTGATAGTATATAGTAACCTTACTTTTCATGAAGAGATGAAAGGCATAATTTCAATAATTAGAGCGATTTTCAGAAATGATTGCGAATTGAGTAAGAACTGTGTGATTTACCACTTGTTCTTTGCATAAGGTCTTACAGAGACTATACATGGCTGTATTAATGAGCAAAGGAATTTGAAATTGGGGATTTGCATGATTCAGTGATAAGTTACATAAATTTCAATGTTGGTATAAGAAATGCTAAATCAAGGAGTATCCTGTTAAGTGAAAAACACCTGACTTTATCCAAAGTTATGAACATATATAGAGCAACTGAAGTCGTAAATATATAACTAAAAAGATTAAATGAGAAAATTAGTGTGTGTAAGACAAATTTTAAGTTAAGTAAAAAGGCAAAATTGAGAAGCAAAGGAAAGTAAGAATGCATTGCATCAGGAATGGACATAATTATTGTGAAATTCAAGATTCAAGCACTAGGTCTATATGTAATCAAGACAGGAAGCATTTTTCTGCTTTTAATCAATTTAGTAGAAGTTGTACCTAAAACAATTATTTTTCAAAAATGTACAAGTGGAAAGACAAGTGTGTCCTGTATAATAAACATGTTAAACAAAAACATGACTACAAGCCATTCATTGTTATCACTAATGTGAAAAGAGTATATACAATGAAGTCTGAAATAAATCAGGGAGAGCGAGACATGAGTGCAAGTCAGATTGTTGTCAAGAAATGCTGAGAATTGAAATTATAAATTTATATTAGATACAGGGGTAGAATGCAGAACTATGTCTGAAGACCCTCAAATGATTAAGGTTAAAAGGAACAGAAAAGAGAGCTGTGTGCAAACTGTTAGTATATTCAGGGCATAAAGTTAAGCAATTGGGACAATGGTTAATGGCATTTGAATGTAAAGTTTAAATAACCAGACCCTATTTGGGGCTATATACTTAAAGAAGTAATTTCAGATAACAGGTTGCGTAACTTGGCTTGTGAGAAGATAGGAATGGTAAAAAAGTAACAATTAAAACTAAGGGTGAATGCTAAAGTCATAAAGTCAAAAAGTCATCACAAGTAGGGTAGGTCGGTGGCCAAGATGGTGGTTTGACTGTGATAGATTTTATTTGCTCTCTACGACTAGTACATTTTTGCAGGTTTCTCCTATCAGATTTGATCCAGTGAAAATATGTATTTTCTCTTAGATCAAATGAAATTAGTCTATAATTGGTAATTCCAAAAACATTTTGTCTGAGTGCATATCAACTGACCACTTGAAAGCTGTTGCCTTCAAAAAACTACTGGGTAAGATACCATCTCTACAAAGAAGGATGTCTGGAAAATATAATCATCCATACAAGAAGTATCCCGAAAAATATGCATTATGGATAAAAGATTGAATACATACAAGAAAAGGTCAAAAACAGTCTGAACTACAAAAAGCTAAATGACATTGAGGATAGACTAGGTGAACATGAAAATGACTAGAAAACTGAGACAGAATGAATAATGTGAGAATATTTGATTACCTGTGAAAACAGAAGGAGAAAAAGTGATTAATTTTCTCACCAGCTAAATTTCAAAGGTGTTACACTTTCAAGATAGCTTGTCATACGGTATTACGAAAGCCCATAGCTCTCTCACAAAACCTCCAGCTAAGGAATCCCCCTCCTCATTTAGTCCACATTCTGGTCAGATTAGTAATTGCTGTTCTATATCATGTCATATGCCATGGGAATTTTAACAAAGTATTCTTTATTTTTTAACAGTTTACGTCCCATAAACCAAAACAGTTGTTTCAATAACATATATCTTATGTAATGAAATAATTTTAATTAGCCTCACTCTGTCTTCAGTGGGAATAACTTTCATTTTCTTTATTAAAATGCTTAATTCATCAATTATCTTGCTATTACTCTCCCTTAAATAGCTTATATAGTGTCTAATATCATCATCATCCTCTTCACTATTATCATCAACCCCCTTACCAATTTATAAAATGTGTTGGGATGTTGCATCAGTAGCCACCATCTCTCTCAGTTCAATGACATTCTCCTACTTTCTTCGACAGTCATGCCTGACTTTCACACATCTTCTCTAATACAATCCATCAGTGTCTTTGCTTGATGTCCTTGTTTCCTTTTCTTTTTTTCCTGTAGATCTCAAATCTTCTTCACCAGATTGTCTTCTGATTTCTTGCACATCTGCCCAAACCTCTGTGATCTGTTTTTTTCTTTGACCTTCTATGCAGCTGGAGCTACTTGATCTTCTGCACTGCTCTGATGTGCTCCAAATCTTCATCTGAACCACAGTGTGCACCCTACCACCCATCCGAGACACTTAATTTCCATCACTTTTAGCTTCCTCAGCTGTCCAGGTTTCTGTATCATATAGTACTACCAATCACACCACAATTTTGTATACCTTATTTTTCAGCTTCTTGGGGATTTTTCTGTTACAC